>NC_045975.1:7912599-8184932 GCF_010909765.2 Amblyraja radiata
CTCTCCTCAAAGTCCTCAACGACCTCCTCACCTCTGCTGACACTGGTTCCCTCAACATCCTCATCCTCTTCGACCTGAGCGCAGCCCTTGATACAGTGAACCATAACATCCTGCTCACCAGACTCAAAGACCTCGGCATTGAAGGTACTGCACTCAGCTGGCTCCGTTCCTACCTTTCCAACAGATCCCACTTCATCTCTCTCCATAACCACACCTCTGCTACAGCCACAGTCACTCAAGGCGTTCCCCAAGGCTCCGTACTCGGCCCCCTCCTCTTCATCATCTACATCCTCCCCCTTGGTCAGATACTCCGCCACTTCAACCTGGACTTCCACTGTTACGCCGATGACACCCAGATCTACCTCGGCACCAAATCCCCCCACAACCCCCCCCCCCCCCCTCGCCCATATCAACTCCTGTTTGTCAGCTATAAAAACCTGGATGCAACATAACTTCCTCAAACTCAACAGCGATAAAACAGAATTCCTCCTCATAAGCTCCAAATCCACACTCAGCAAAATCAATAACCCCACTCTCACCATCGACGGCACCACTGTCTCCCCATCTCCCCAGGCCCGCAGCCTTGGCGTGATCTTTGATTCCACCCTCACACTTGAGCCTCACATCCGCCATGTCATTAAAACCTCCTTCTTTCACCTCCGCAACATCGCCAAACTCAGACCCTCTCTCACACCTCCCGCTGCTGAAAGACTCATCCATGCCTTCATCTCCTCCCGACTGGACTACTGCAACTCACTTCCCCTTGGCATCAGCTCCACCTACATCAACCGACTAACTGGTCCAGAACGCAGCCACCCGACTCATCACCCACACCAAATCCTGGCATCACATCACTCCAGTCCTCAAACAACTTCACTGGCTTCCCATCTCCCACCGGATCACCTACAAAATCCTGGTCCACACCTACAAAGCCCTCCACCATCTGGCCTCCCCATATCTCACTGACCTCCTCTCCCCCTACCAACCCTCATGGTCCCTCAGATCCACTTCAGCCGGTCTCCTCTCCATCCACAAGTCCAACCTCCGCAGTTTTGGGGACAGAGCCTTCTCCAGGGCAGCTCCCAGGCTCTGGAACTCCCTCCCCCATCTGATCCGCAATTCCGTGTCCCTCACCATCTTCCAGTCCCGTCTCAAGACCCATCTCTTCACCTCTGCCGATCCTTAGTCCCACGTCCCCCCTCCCTTTTCATCTGTGCATTAATTGCCTCATACTGTGTTTTGAATTGAATTCTGTCTTTAATTTGTGTACTAGTCATGTCTCTACTATTTATTTATTTCATTCCCCTTACATGTTTTTCCTCTACTTGCTAAATTTTTGTAAGGTGTCCTTGAGACTCTTGAAAGGCGCCCATAAATAAAATTTATTATTATTATTATTATATAACACACACAATTATATTTCTTCTGATCCAATGATGAACTTTATTTCAGACTAGACAAGGGACATTAAATAAGAAACATTGTAAACCTCCCCGCAACTTCACACACACTCGGCCTTATCCCACCCCTCACCTTCCCCCCCCCCCCCCCCGGCACTCCCTCACCTGCCCCCTCACTACAATGTCTCCCCCCCTCCTATGCCCCTCTCCCCGCTGCCCCGGGCCCCACACTCCCTCTCCCCGCTGCCCCGGGCCCCACACTCCCTCTCCCCGCTGCCCCGGGCCCCACAGTCCCTCTCCCGCTGCGGAAACAAAGATCCGATCTTTGGCCGGAAGCAAGATGGCGGAGCAAGATGGCGGAACAAGATGGCGGAACAAGATGGTTGCTAAAATGGGTCCTATATTTACCCATGAAACTGCCCATGAGCGTACTACACGTTTGCGTGAGAGTAACCCATCTTGTTCTGCTCTAAGATCTTTGGACAGAATGGCTCATCCTCAGGCAGGATCCAGGGACCTTTCATGCCCACTTACACAAGTAAAGTGGCCCTTGGTTTAATTCCTCACCCAAAATCACAACACAAGTTCACACAAGTTATAGGAGTAGAATGAGGCCATTTGGCCCATCGAGTCTACTCCGCCATTCAATCATGGCTGATTATGGTGCCCTGAAATGTGGGGACCATGTATAAACACAGCTGTAATTTCTGCATGGTGAAACAAAAACGTAATAAAATGGCCTTTATTAAAATCTGACAATGTGCACTTTAACCATATGTTTTTTTTCCTATTAGAAATCTCAAATTGTGGAGTAAAGAGGCAAAAAAATAAATGGTGGGTCTTTGTCGCAAACATCATGGCGGGCATTGTACGACAAACAAGCTGTCCAACGTGTACAGATACTGGATAAAGGGCACATTAGTGCAAGATAAAGTCCAGCAAAGTCTGATTGAAGATAGTTTGAAGGTCTCCAACGGTGGGAGGATAGGGCTGCTTTTTAGCAAAGGTGATAGGATGGTTCAGTTGCCCAATAACAGCTGGGAAGAAACTGTCCTTGAATCTGGACCTCTCGACTGAAGTGGGGGTGAGACATGCCCTTGATTTAATAGCTGTAGGAAACTGCAGTTCTCTACATCAACGCATCAGAGCTCCCGCTCTCAAATACCCCAACATCCGTTATAAACATGCAATATAGCTAGAGGCTATGTCCTATTAGTCTAATAATTTAATACTGAAAGAAACCTCAAAAAGCATTTGAGATGCCATGCAGTTATGTACATTGCAATAGAGAATATCCTTCAGTGAATTGCTTGAGGACAGTGCAAGACAATTTTATTGCACAAATGTTAATTATCCTTAAATACCAGACTCATAACTTGATACAAAGATGAAAGACAAAGAAAAATGGAAACCAAGCAAGAAATACCCTTGCACACATCGTCAGCTAACAGTGTTTTGCTTTTCTACGTACTGCTGTTGTTAAAACTAAACAAGAACAGATTCAATTGCAGCTACACCCTCAGGAAATGAAGGACTTAAATAGGGACTAAATTGTGTTTCATATAATATTTATCTTACAAAGAGAAATCTCTGCTCAAAAAAAATCACACGTTGGAATATTTCAATCACTTCAATCAGCCAAAACATGTCTGTAAATTACATGCAAAAAACATAACACACTGGGGAAAAGAAACTCAATTTTAAAAGGTTTTTGAGTGACCCAGTTATTGCACAGAGATTTAAAGACCGCATGGATGAACTCCAAATATTGTTCATTCCTGTCTGGCGAAAAATAAAACGGGGAAGGCGGCTCACCCGTGGCTAACGAGGAAAATTAATGATAGTGTTAAATCCAAGGAATATATATCGACCAGAGAAAGCAGCAAACCAAAGGACTGGGAGAAATTTACAACTCAAGTGTTTAATCAGGTTACCCCGACCCAGAGCTGCCAACTCTCACGCATTGAGCGTGAGACTCATGCATTTCGCCAAATTCTCACGCTCTCACGCTGATCACAGAATTTCTCACGCTCTGTCATGAGAAATTCTGTGATCAATAAGAATTTCAAAACTAATATCAACTGCATGGGTGTTGGAGAACCGGGGCTGAAGGAGGGATGGAAGCAGAAGCAGCAGCGGGGGCAGATGCGGACGGGGAGCCGGGGCTGGCGAGTGTTTGCGGGACTGGCGAGTCGCTCGCTGCAGCTCCGGCCATGGAGCAGTCTCAGTGCAAGAGTCCCGGGCTGTCGCAGGCATCGGAAACGTTGCGCCGCTGCCATGAGAGTTTCTGTGCCGATTTTGCCCTGGTGCATGGACCAGGCTGCGGCTCGTTGCATCCTGGAGGACAACCATTGGCTGCTGGAAGTAGGTAACAAGTACTGGGTATAAGCGGTGGAAGATAGTGGCCTTCAAATGGGGGTGGTTGGACCAAGTATCCTGCTTGCCTGCTAGATTTTCACTTACTGTAACTGCAGGAAAAATGGTCCCAATGTTGGGGGAGTTCAGAAGCAGGGGTTACACAGTTTAAGAATAAGGGGTAGGCCATTTAGGACTGAGACGAGGACAAACTTTCTTCACCCAGATAGCTGTGAATCTGTGGAATTCTCTGCCACAGAAAGCAGTGGAGGCCAATTCACTGGATGTTTTCAAGAGAGTTACATTTAGCTCTTGGGGCTAGCGAAATCAAGGGATATGGGGGAAAAACAGGTAAGAGGTACTTCTCCAGAGATGCTGCCTGACCCACTGAGTGATTCCAGCTTTTAGTGTCTATCTTGGGTATAAAAAGATCTTCACTTATCACAAGTAGGGCTATTACTGTATAATACTGAAAGTATTATGAAAATATATATTAGGCACTTTGGTGCCATATGACTGTACTTACTTCTAATAAAATAAAATATTAAAAAAAAAAAAACAAGTAGGGCTATTGGAGAGTCTATTTTTCCCTCACGTAACACACAACAGTAATGTTTTATACTTTCTAAACACAAAGGCAACATTAACGGACTAACTACAGTTTCAACGTGCATTATTCACGACTTAACTTTAACATTCTGAGTGTAGACAGGTAACATTTGCAAAGTTACATACTCACAATGGAAGCACATCCCAATCTGCAGAACCTCTTTGAATATTCAAATACAGTTGGCTCGTCTGAGCAATTCAAGCATATGACACCAGGCACCCAAAAATATACGGCTTTTTATATAGTACAAGGAAGAACTGGAGATGCTGGTAAAATCGAAGGTAGACACACAATGCTGGAGTAACTCAGCGGGTGAGGCAGCATCTATGGAGGGAAGGAATGGGCGATGTTTTGGATCGAGACCCTTCTTCAGAAGAAGGGTCTGAAGAATGGTCTCGACTCGAAACGTCACCCATTCCTTCTCTCCAGAGAGGCTTCTATATAGTGTTAAGAGATGGCTCACTGGAGCAGAACGTTGAGTGTCAAGATATGTAGGTCTCTATGTGTGTTTTAAATGGCAGGAAGATGTGTCTTTTACCAATGTGTTCATGCAGGAGATGCCACTTGATGCTTTCCCTGACCTCATCACAAGGGTTTCGATGAGGGTTGATTGGCACAAACGTTCATTTGTCACCTTCCCTGCTTCGTCACTGCGGTACCGAATCAGAATGTCCCACACCCAATATGGAATAAAAATGTAGAAGCAAATAACTGCGCAAGCAGCATCTCTGGGGGAAAAAAAGGATCGGTTCATAAGGTGACGAAGAGTCCCGACCCAAAACGTCACCTATCCTTTTTCTTTTGAGATGCTGCCTGACCCACTGAATAATTACAGCACTTTGTGTCAGTAATAAGGAGGAACTTCAGATGCTGGTTTATACCAAAGAGAGACACAAAGTGCTGGAGTAGCTCAGTCCAAGGAAGGGTTCTCGACCTGAAACATCACCTATCCATTTTCTCCAGAGATGCCGCCTGGCCCGCTGAGTTACTCCAGCGCTTTGTGTCTATCTTTGTCCCACACCCAATTGCTGGTTTCAATAGCTTTTAAGTTTCAGTAGAAGTTAAATTGTGAACAGGGGTTTGTTTTTGAAGACGCCATGGCACTCACTTTAATTAAACATTCCACATAACAATCCACATAATTCTGTAAACTCCTGGATAATCTCCAAATCTAATGGCCAATTGGTATCCCGAGTTCCATGTGTCAACTTGTTCTGGAAACCAGAGGAATTATTTTCTTTGTTAGCACATTCTAATTCCTCAAGAATGTTGGACACCTCCAATTGATCCCGAGAATCCTTCTGTTTCTTTTTAAGGGCTACATGTAACCTGAGCTTACAAATTATAATCAAAGATTAGGCACAAAATGCTGGAGTAACTCAGAGGGTCAGGCAGCATCTCTGGAGAAGGACCCTTCATCATACTTCTTCAGAAGTATAATCATTCAGATGAATGTGGAACACTCGCTCCAAAAGTAATACACATCTCCCCCCAATGCTAAGCAATACTTGCTGTGTGCAATGATGTGGCTGAACACCTGGATGATCCCCTAACTCTGGAGGAGATGACTGGTGCCCTGCACCAGCTCAAGGGGGGCAAGTCTCCAGGGCTGGATGGGCTGACTGCGGAATACCTTAGAGCCTTCTGGGATGTCCTGGGGGGTGACTATATGAAGGTCCTGGGGGAGAGCCTGGCGACTGGGGAGATGCCCTTCTCGTGGCGCAGGGCAGTTGTTGTCCTGCTGCCCAAGAAGGGCGATCTCCGCCTTTTGAAGAACTGGCGCCCGGTCTCTCTCCTCAGCACGGACTATAAAGTTTTTGCCCGGGCATTGGCGAATCGCCTGGGTCCCGTGCTGTCCCAGGTGATCCACCCTGACCAGTCGTACACAGTCCCGGGCCGGTCCATCCAGGACAATGTTCATCTGGTCCGGGACCTGATCTATCTGACCCAGGGGGCTGGTCTGTCAGTCGCCTTTTTCGCCCTCGACCAGGAGAAGGCATTCGACAGGGTGGAGCACGACTACCTTCTGGGGACTCTGCAGACGTTCGGATTTGGACCACACTTTGTGGCCTGGGTTCGACTTTTATACACTGCTGCAGAATGCCTTGTTAAGGTCAACGGCTCTTTGTTGGCCCCCATTCCCTTTGAGAGGGGGGTTCGTCAGGGATGTCCCATGTCCGGCCAGCTGTACTCCATCTGTGTTGAGCCTTTCCTGTGCCTTCTCCGGAGGCGGTTGACAGGCCTGGCTTTACCGGGGCTGGGGATGGAGGTGGTCCTCTCGGCCTACGCCGATGATGTCATTCTGATGTTCACCGACCCTGTTGACCTGCGGAGGATGCGTGAGTGCCAGCAGGTTTTCTCGGCTGCTTCCTCCGCCAAGATCAACTGGGGGAAGTGTTCTGGTCTCTTGGTGGGTGGGTGGCAGGTGGACTCCCTGCCGGAGGAGATGGCAGGTTTTGCGTGGAATACCACGCACCTCCTCTATCTGGGGGTCTACCTGAGTCCCGATGAGAGGGGGTGGCCGGCGAACTGGCAGGAGCTGGAGGCGAAGGTGATCGCCCGGCTGGGACGTTGGTCCGGCCTACTTGGTGTGCTCTCTTACCGGGGCAGGGCTGTAGTTATAAACCAGCTGGCGGCCTCTCTGCTGTGGTACCGGATGGCCACTATTGTCCCGTCCTCTTATTTTATAACCATGTTACAGAGGAGATTGGTCAACTTCTTCTGGGGTGAGAGGAACCACTGGGTCTCTGCTGGGGTTCTGAGTCTCCCGTTGGAGGAGGGCGGTCAGGCGGTGGTCTGTATTTGTACCCAGGTGGCGGCTCTCCGACTCAGGACCCTGCGGAGGTACGTCTACTCGGACTACCCTCCTAAATGGCACGTGCTGGCGACGTATTTTTTCCGCCAGGGGCGCTGCCTTCAGGAGGGCTCACGGCTCCCAGTAGCGGGCATGAGTCGACGCGCTAGGCGGGATTTGCCTGGCTTTTACCGTGACCTCCTGAAGGCCAGGAATTTGGTCACCTTCAGCCAGGGCCCTGCTCCTCAGGGGGAGGGGGGTGTCGTGGCTGTGATGGTGGGTGTTGAGGAGAGGCGTATGCATGGAGCGATTCCGGACGAGCTTACCCCCGCTCAGTCGGAATTGTTCGTAGGGCCCACGGCCCGGGTCCCTCCCCGAGAGCCGGCCCCATGCAACATGAGCCGCCTTTCCGAGATGCCCAGCGTGCCGTTCTGTGACGCGGAGAGGCGCGTACTATACAGGCTGCTCTTGTACACTCTCCACTTCCTCGCCCTCGTCTTCCGTCCAGACACACCCTGGCGGTCCGTGTTACCACCTGACGAGGGGAGTGGTCCCCAGTGGAGGTCTCTCTACAAGGGAGTCCTCCCCCTTTACATCGGGGACCTGGGGTGGAGAGTGTTGCACAAAGCCGTGGCCTGTAATAGGTATTTGAGCCGGTTCACGGACTCTTCCCCTGCTTGTCATTTCTGCTGTGAGGAAGAGACCGTGTTCCATGTGTACATAGAGTGTGAGAGGTTGCAGCCACTGTTCGAATATCTGAAAGGGCTGCTCCTCAAGTTTTGGCTACATTTTAGCCCAACGCTATTAATTTATGGGCACCCAGTACAGAGGGGGGATGGATGGGAGGGAGGAGGGGGTCTCCCTGTCGGTCTGCTCCTGGGCCTGGCCAAGATGGTCATTCGCGGGTCCAGGCAGCGGGCAGTCGATGGCCGCACAGCGGTCGCCTGCCTGCCCCTTTTCCGGGGTTACGTCCGAGCTCGCGTGTCCCTAGAAAAGGAACACGCGGTGTCCATGGGGACTGTGGAGGCCTTCTGTGAACGCTGGTCACCACAGGAGGTTGAATATATTATAGATAAAAATGTTAATATTTTAATTTGATAATTTTGTTTAAGTGTTTTTTAAATTGCTTGAGCTTTTTCCGGGTCTACGTCCGTGCCCGCCTGTCCCTGGAGAGGGAACACGCGGTGTCCATGGGGACTTTATAGGCCTTCCGTGAATGCTGGTCGACGTTGGAGGTCGAGTGTTTTGTTGATAAAGTTGACGTTATATTAATTTGATGATCGTTTGTTTGTAAACTGTCAACATAGGCAGTCTTTGATTGTGTTAATAAAAATTTAAAAAAAAAAAAAAAAAAAAAAAATGCTAAGCACATACTGAACAGTACACTGAACAATGGCTGACCAAGCTTTGTTAATGGTAAGGTACACAAAAAAGCTGGAGAAACTCAGCGGGTGCAGCAGCATCTATGGAGCGAAGGAAAAAGGCAACGTTTCGGGCCAAAACCCTTGTTAATGGTAACTTTTCCCTCTGCTTTAGATGACGAGATAAAAGAACAATATCCCATTTTAGCCTTTTAAAATATTCTCCGTAACCATTCATTTAGTGCTATCTGTCCTCACAAACACTCATCGTTTTGCTTCCCCACTCACTAACCTTCTTTCCACTGACTGATTAGCACGCAACAATCCCTGTACCTCGGCACACGCGACAATAAACCAAACTAAATTCTTCACACCTTCTGCCATACAGAGTTTCAGCCATTTACTTAATCTGCCAACAATTGTTAAGAAAACGGTGATCATGAACTCTTAAAAAACATCTTGTTTTTTTTCTGAATCAAGTTAATTTATTTTCTAATTCAATGATCCCTGTCGCGACTGTTTCCCCTCAAAGATACTAAACCTACATCTTTCCTTCTCTTTCTGTCTACATTGTCATTCATAGACCCTGCTTTAATTACATTTGGCAGAGGTAACCAACTTCAGACAAAAAATATTAAATCATTATAACAAGTGCAAAATAAAAAGTATCCAACATGTGTACCAGTCATTTACTTCCACCAACAGTTTGACAAGAGCTACCTGAACCAACCGACGTAATTAAATATTTACCTTGGATTATTCTTGAAGTTGAATCGCAAGATCAAATGTTGTCAGAAATCTGAGGGTTACAGAGTGCATGGTACCACTAAAAAGGAAAGCAGTCTTTTAGATGAAAGTTGCTCGCAATGGGAACTAATCAGAGTTAAAGGGACACACGATAAGGAAGTAGGGTACTGAGTAGTACCACTGATCACCAGCCAATCATTTACACACGAACCCCATCTTTTATTTTCCCCACATTCCTATTAACTCCCCCAGTTCCACCCATTCAAATATCAACCAACTAACCTAAGATACACACAAAAAAACTGGAGTAACTCAGCAGGTCAGACAGTGTCTCTGGAGAAAAGGAATATGTGACTTTTCGGGTCTACAGATCCGAAGCGTCATCTATTCCTTCTGCCCAGAGCTGCTGCCTGACCCACGGAGTTACTCCAGCATTTTGTGCGTATCTTAGGTTAGTTGGTTGATAGACACTCCAGCTTTTTGTGTCTATCTTTGGCTTAAACCAGCATCTACAGTTCTTTCTACACAACCAACTAACCTATCAAGCTCCACATCTTTACGAGACGGGGGTAAGCTGGAGCACTGGGAGGAAACCCATGAAGTCACAGAGAGAATATACAAACTCCACAGAGACTGTATCAGAGGTCAGGACTGAATCCATTTTGCTGGATCAGTGAGGCAGCAGCTCTCTATCAGCTGCACTACAGTGCTGTTCATGATTTTACAATATTATAATGTTTAAGTTTCTAGAATTAAAAAAAAATTCTAATTTGTAGTATAACTTTTTCACACAAAGGGTGGTGGGTGAATGGAACGAGTTGCCGGAGGAGGTAGTTGAGGCAGGTGCTATCACAACATTTAAGAAACATTTAGACAGGTTCATGGATAGGACAGGTTTAGAGGGATTTGGGCAAAATGCAGGCAGGTGGGACCAGTGCAGATGCGGCATGTTGGCTGGTGTGGGCAGGTTGGGCCGAAGAGGCCGTTTCTCTGCTGCAAGTCTCGATGACTCTAGTTATAAGACACGTTCCCTTCACAGAAATATTTATAGCTAATGAAATACTTTTGAAATATTACCTTTTTGTGTACGAATGTCCAGAAATGGCAACGAGAAAAAGTAAACAGGTAATCTCTCCCAGAATTAGGCAGGACATCAGGGAGAATGTCCACAATCTTACTCATTTATAAAATCCAACAAAAATCCTACAAAAAGTAGACTTCTCATTAGCTATTGCAAGCTGAACCTTCTCACAAAATGTAACAATGAGTTTACAGCCAGCATCTCTGCTGGCAGCTGCAAATGAAACTAATTAACCTTTGATTAAACCCTTGAAACCTGATTCCAATTAAACAATTATTCAAATTTTGCAATAAAAGTTTAAATGGCCATATCCATTTGATGATGTGACTTTTTTTTCTTTAATGGTGAAGTTCTTATTTCGTAATCAAAAAAATCTTGCCATTTTTAAGTGTTACCTCATTCTTTCAATAGTCCTGGCGAACCTTTCTGTGTTTTCAGTACAAACATACTGAAAGACAAGTGACCTTTATTAAGTGTCCACTCGATTCAGTTGCAGTATTCTTGCCTTTGATTAGGAAGGGTTGGTTGCTGCTCCCAGTATTGTCGTGCAGTACTGAGAGTGCTGCATTATGGCCATCACAATGATATCCCAATTGCATGTTCAGGGAGATGGGAAAGATTTTGTTTTGCCCCCTTATCAAACAAAGCAGTAATTCTACTCAGTAACTAGGGTAATATTCACTGAATCAATCACTGAAGCAGTTTAGCTGCCCGATAGTCTTCTATGTTCAGAGGGTGATTGCTTCATGGAATGAGCTGCCAGAGGAGGTAATTGAGGCATGTACAAAAACATTAAAAAGGCACGGATAGGAAAGGTTTGGTGGGCCATGGACCAAATAGGACAAGTTTAGATGGGACATCTTGGTCAGAGTTGGACCAAGGAGCATGTTCATTGATAACTAAGCTTCACAGTTAGACTTTGGAAAATGTTGATCACTTCCTGTATCTCAGGAACAATCTCTCAGAAAATCAGACATCTCTGATGAAATTTACCATAGTCTTCAATGTATTAGCACAGTCTTTAGTCAATTGTGAAATGTTCTTTGTGATAGAGCCCTTAGACCTGGAAAAAGCTGCCACACCACAGTGATCCCTTGCATATTTTAAAAACTGGGATATAAATTATCAGATTTTTAAGATGTTTCAGACTCATTAACCTATACAATACCTTTTATTATTAACACCCTCCTCTTACTTCCTCATTTTCATTGGCTTCTTGGTTCTTCAGCATGCCCAGGATTTTGGTGCCTTCTGTGAATATAGCTTGCTACACAAGCAGGATACATTCACTAGGATTTGTACACCAATAATGTGATTTCAAACTGAAACGTCACCTATGCAATGATGCTGCCTGACCTGCTGAGTTACTCCAGCACTTTGTCCTTTAGTGTATTAGCCAGCATCCGCAGTTCTTTGTTTCTACAATCAATGGCGGGACTGCCTTAACAGCATTGATGTACAGAAGGATCTTGTGGTCCAAGTCTATAACATGCAAGTGGCATCAGAAGGGGTTAGTGTGGTAAAATAAAACATATTGTATGCTTGTTTTCATAGGTCAGGGCATTGAGTATCTCTTCTTGCATAAGGCGTGCACAGCCCAAAGTTGTTAAGACAATTTGTTCTGTTTGATCTTCTGTGTGTGCACGCCAGGTTGATTGCATTTGTTGAAACAGCGTGGACCTCGTGAAGGTTGCATTCTCCTACCCCAGTCATTGGGTATAAGAGTCCGGAAGTCAGGATGCAGCTTTATAGGACTTTGGTTTTGCTGCATTTGGAGTCAAACACAAAAAGCTGCAGTAACTCAGCGGGTCAGGCAGTATCTCTGGGGAAAAGCAATACACGACATTTTGGGTTGAGACCATTCTTCAGACTAATTTCTCATTTACAGTGTTGCCTGCAGTTCTGGTTGTCCCATTACAAGAAGGATTTGGAGGCTTTGGAAAGGATGCAGAGGCAGTTTACCAGAATAGAGGGTATTAGCTACAGGGAAAGGATGGACACTTAGATTGTTTTCTCTGGAAAGTAAGAGGATGCGGGGTGACTGGTTAGAAGTAAATACAATTATGTGAGAGACATAGATGAGGTAGACAGTCCAAACCTACTTCCCATGGTGAAAATATTAAATAAGAGAATTCTTAGCTTTAAGGTCATAGGTGATGAGTAGAATTAGGCCATTCAGCCCATCAAGTCTACTCCGCCATTCAATCATGGCTGATCTATCTCTCCCATCTTTAAGGTGATAGGGGTAACGTTTAAAGGAGATGTGTGGGAGCACCTGGAGCTTACTGGGGGTGCAGGCCGGTACAATTGTGCCATTTTAGAGACTTATAGATGAGCATTTGGTTATACAGTGATTGGAGGAATATGAATTATGTGCAGTTAGATAAGGATATGTCTTGGCATCATGTTGGGCACAGACGATGGGCTGAAGAGCCAGGTCCTGTGCTGTAGTGTTCTTTGTTCTATGTAATCAATGCCTTGCCAGCAAAACCATATATTTAATAACTCAACGGGACAATAATTCAAAGAATGAAATAAAGTGCAGCGCCCACAACTTGCTTGAAACTTATCTGTACCAAGATTACATCCATTGTGGAGAGTCAAGTTCCAACTGAATACCAGTTAGTTATGTGTAAAGCTTTTGTAGCGTGCAAACCCGTCAGCGAAAAGGCAATACATGATTACAATCGAGCCATCCACAGTGTACAGATGCATGTTAAAGGGAATAATGTTTAGTGCAAGATAAAGTTTGATTAAAGATAGTCCGAGAGTCTCCAATGAGGTAGATAGTATCTCAGGACTGCTCTCTAGTTGTTGGTAGGATGGTTCAGTTGCCTGATAACAGCTGGAAAGAAACTGTCCCTCAATCTGGAGGTGTGTGATTATAAACTTCTATATCTCTTGCCTGTTGGGAGAGGGGAGGAGTGGCTGGGGTGCGACATCCTTAATGCTGGTGGCCAGCATACTTGTGTTACCATAGAAGTGCAGCAGGCCAAGGTGTAGCTAAATTCCCCTGGTAGCCACTATGGTAGAGGCATTATGGCAGTGACATTATGGCAGTAAACAAGTAACACAATTTCAGGGCATCCTTTGGTCGCGATTTTCACTCAAATATAAATACAGGTGATAAAACAGTCAAAAAGCATGTGATCCATTTTAACTTTTAATAAAAACTTTGTCAAACAAAATAATTTCCAAAAAGTGCAGTTCTAAAGTGCACCCTGATGACAACATAACCAAGATGAGAGTAATAGATAAATTATATTCTAATGTACAGTGCTTTCCTTAAATCTGCAGTACCGCTTTAAATGTACAAATGCATTTCCAAGCAGAAATATAATCTCTCAACCCTTGCCTGACATCCTAACTCCTATGGAGCAGAGTTAAATAACATTGCTTAACACCTCAAAAATATACCTAATTTTGAATTTATAGAGCTTTTTTATAACCGTTTCAAGCAGAGTGTCTTTGGATTTTGATAGCAGATGAAAACAAAAAGCACAACTTTGAGCCCAGTTTACAATGCCACGGAACAACCATAAACAATTTGGACAACGCATTTCATACATTACCTTAGTACAAGATTAATTTATACACCTGTGAGCAGTGTTCGACTCATTAGCAGCTTTGATAAACACATTGGTGTCACTCCCATCTGCATCCTACCTTTGACAGGAAGGTCAGAGGATTTGTTGGAAATACTATTCACAGACCGATGACCAAATCAAGCCATGTGGAGAACCAGTGTCGGGCATTTCATGTGGATTTCCCCCATTGGCATGTCAGTATTAAAATCACTCCTTCGCCCCTTTACCCCAAGCCGTTGTAGTGCATCTACAAACGTCCCGCCAGGCACATGAAAACAAGTACATGTAGTGTCACAAAGTACGCCAAGACCAAGTAGCGTGACCTGGTCCGGGAAGTCATCAGCTTCGAGCAGTACAAACTGCGGCCTCGCAGCCAGCGCTTGAAGAAAAGCACTCCACTCTTCACCTGCAAAACAGAACCAGAGGTCAATAGCTAACTAACAATAAACTAATACAGGTGTCAGAGGTTATGGGGAGAAGGCAGGAGAATGGGGTTATGAAGGAGAGATAGGTCAGCCATGATTGAATGGGAGTTGACTTGATGGGCCAAACGGCCTAATTCTTATCCTATCACTTATGAACCTCAACTAATTAGTTCTTTCAGAATTAAACTAATTATTAAAGTACCAAGGTACAGATGTGAAGATTTGAATTTACTTATCATGTTACAAAGATCTGCATTATAATGTGCGAATGGGTGGTAGCGGCTTCAATCCTATGGTCCAAATGAATGCACTATTCTATGAGCAAACAAGCAACGTAAATTCCTGGTGAAGTATTGGACAGGGTGTCTAGATTCTAAACAATCCTCTGTCACAGTCAATCAGAAAGTGACAGTTCATCCATGGTTAGTCTTGGATTTAATGATACAATGTAAAAGTCCAGAAAATTAGATCAAAACTAGAAAACGAAGAATTGATTGGCAATACACACCTTCCGTTCCACCACCTGTTCACTGGGGTCTATCAACAAAGCCTCGCATTCCTCGTCTGATTCCAGTTGAATGGTGTACTCCCTGGGCGGTAGTCTGACAGGAAGAGGTTCAAGCCTCATCAAGGGGTTTGATGGAGCAGAACAGGAAAGACCATTTCTTGAATTGGAGGAAGCAAGAGTGTAGAAACTGAAAAAAAATGACAGGGGATGAGGCGGAGAAATTATTTTTCACTCAGAAAATTATGACCTAGGTTATATTCCCTTAAAAAGTGGTAGGACTCAATAATAATATATTTTTAAAAAAACAATTCAAAGGTGCATGTCAAAGAGGAAAGCGGGCAGTACTAAGTGGATAAGTATTAGTGCTACTACAAGCACTAATGGCGGCGGCGGGAATTTCAAATTAACAACGGTCCCTTACCGCTTCATCTCCTTCAATTGCCGACTGCGGTATATTTTCATCCCGGACGAGGTCTTGATCTACCACCTGTCGTGGGACCACTGGAGGGTCACTCCAGTTGAGGTGGTCTGTGGTCTTTTTTGGCCGTTTTCGGCCATTGAATGATCGTCCCCCTGCGGCCTATACAGCTAGCCGCCAGAACCGCTAGAATCCCTGCACGCTGCCCGGAGAGGACGCTGGCGTTGACTGTTCGCCGCTTCTCCGCCCGCTGTCCCCCACCCCGACGTCTGTTACCTACCTGTTAACTGTTACCTACCTGTTACCTACCTGCCTGTACCTGTGCCTGTGCACCATCGACGCTGGACACCTCCTGTGCCTGTTCTCCATCGATGCTGGACGCTGGATGCTGGGCACCTCCTGTGCCTGTGCACCATCGACGCTGGACGCTGGACACCTCCCTGCACCAGCTGGATCATCTCTACACCCGCACCGCTGGACAACCTCTCTACACCTGCACTGCTGGACAACCTCTCTGCACCTGCACTGCTGGACAACCTCTCTGCACCTGCACTGCTGGATACTCTCTGCACCCTCATCACTGGACTACCTCTGCACCCTCATCACTGGACTACCTCTACACCTGCTCTGCTGGACAACCTATTTGCTCCCTCAATTGCTGGACACCTCGCTGCATCTGCATTGCTGGTCAACCTCTTTGCTCCCTCACTGCTCGACACCTCGCTGCACCCGCTCTGCTGGACAACCTCTCTGCTCCCTCACCGCTGGATACTCTCTCCACCTGCACCTGCACCGCTGGAAACCTCTCTGCACCCTCACCATCATGCTCAAATACTCAACTCTGCAGATGGCTGGTTTCTGCAACAACCACATCCCATCCTGCATCCAGGTCGTTAAACAGCTTGGACTTCTGCGTCGACTCCGTTACATCCACAGAGGCTCTCGGCGCAGGCGTGTTTGCTTCAACCACGGACGTTCCATTCCATCCGTCTGCTCATTACCACGCTCTGCCCCCCCTCAACCGCGTCACCCCCCATCCCAGCTGACCGCACGCACTGTCAACCGGGACAACCTCAGATCTCTCCAGCCTGCCCCCATCCCTCCACCCTCTCACAATGCCAACTTTGCCCTCCTCAACACCAGGTCGCTCAACAACAAAGCCCTTGCCCTCCATGAACTAATCCTTGACAACACTCTGGACTTCCTTCTGCTCACTGAGACCTGGCAACAACCCAATGTCTTCTTCTCCCTCAATCAAACATCCCCACCTGGATTTAATTACATTTCCAAACCCCGCCCCTCCCGCCATGGAGGTGGCCTCGCTGTTATTTTTAACCAGAATTTTCGTATCACTGAACTCACCTTCCCCCCAGTAGCATCATTTGAATTCCTCGCCTTCAAAGCCCTTTCCTCCATGACAGTCATCCTCATTTACCGGCCACCTAAACCAAACCCCTCCTTCCTATCTGACTTCACTGAACTCCTCACACTTGCCTCATCCCTCTCCTCACGTCTGCTACTACTTGGTGACTTAAATATTCACATGGACTCCCCCACCTGCAAGCTCGCATCTGAATTCGCCTTTTTACTGGACAACTTCTCTCTCTCTCAGCACGTCACCTTTCCCACCCATGACAAAGGTCACATCCTTGATCTGGTCTGCTCCATAAATCAACCGGTACTCGACCTCCATCCTTGCCTCTTCCCCCTCTCTGATCATAAGCTTATACGGTTCACCATCCCTTCTCCGACACCTCGCCCCCGCTTCCTCCGAGAAATCACCTTCCGGAATCTAAAATCCATTGATCCCCTCCATCTCTCTGACCTGCTCTCCACCACTCTCCCACTGGACTCAACCCCCATCTCACCTGATGATCTCACAAACCATCTCAACTCCACCTTGTCTACCTCCCTCAACACTCTGGCCCCCCTCAAAACAAGAACCGTAACTTTCAACACATCCTCACCCTGGTACACACCTGCACTTCGTAAACTGAAACAGACTGGTCGCCAACTCGAACGACTAATAAGAAATCATCTCTCACAGTCCACCTTGAAGCTTACAAACTCCACCTCACTGACTACAAAGATGCCCTCATTGCTGCAAAATCTGCCTACCTCTCCTCCATATTCACCGATCCCTGCCTAAACCACAGAACCCTCTTCTCCACAGTGGGCAACCTCCTCAAGCCTCGAGCCAACACTCTCCCTACCTCTACTCCGGATCTCTGCAACTCATTCCTCCACTTTTTCGCTGATAAAATCAGCACCATCTATCAATCTTTATCCCCTGTACCCGACTCCCCAGCATCTACTCCACCACCTACCACGGCCCCTCCTTTCAACATCTCCACTGACCTCCTTACCCCTCCTCCACACTGCTTCCTCTCCCAGTTTGACCTGGTCACCCCTATTGAAATCTCCAAACTCATCAGCTCTTCCAAACCCACCACCTGCTCCCTCGACCCTCTCCCCACTCCCCTGTTGAAGTCCTGCCTCCCCGTACTCTGCCCCTACCTCACTAATCTCTTCAACTCCTCATTGTCCCAAGGAATTGTCCCCTCCGCTTTCAAAACTGCTGCCGTTACACCAATCCTAAAGAAACCTGGTCTTGATCCCTCCTCTCTCATTAACTACCGCCCAATCTCAAACCTCCCCTTCCTTTCAAAAACCCTGGAGCGTATCGTTGCGTCGCAACTTCATTCCCACCTCCTTGCGTATAACCTACTTGAACCCCTCCAATCTGGCTTTCGCCCCCTCCATAGCACAGAAACTGCTCTCCTCAAAGTCCTCAACGACCTCCTCACCTCTGCTGACACTGGTTCCCTCAACATCCTCATCCTCCTCGACCTGAGCGCAGCCTTCGATACAGTGAACCATAACATCCTGCTCACCAGACTCAAGGACCTCGGCATTGAAGGCTCTGCACTCAGCTGGCTCCGTTCCTACCTTTCCAACAGATCCCACTTCATCTCTCTCCACAACCACACCTCTGCTACAGCCGCAGTCACTCAAGGCGTTCCCCAAGGCTCCGTACTCGGCCCCCTCCTCTTCATCATCTACATCCTCCCCCTTGGTCAGATACTCCGCCACTTCAATCTGGACTTCCACTGTTACGCTGATGACACCCAGATTTACCTTGGCACCAAATCCCCCCACAACCCCCCCCTCTCCCATATCAACTCCTGTTTGTCAGCTATAAAAACCTGGATGCAACATAATTTCCTCAAACTCAACAGCGATAAGACAGAATTCCTCCTCATAGGTTCCAAAGCCACACTCAGCAAAATCAATAACCCCACTCTCACCATCGACGGCACCACTGTCTCCCCATCTCCCCAGGCCCGCAACCTTGGCGTGATCTTTGATTCCACCCTCTCCCTTGAGCCTCACATCCGCCATGTCATTAAAACCTCCTTCTTTCATCTCCGCAACATCGCCAAACTCAGACCCTCTCTCACTCCGCCTGCTGCTGAAAGACTCATCCATGCCTTCATCTCCTCCCGACTGGACTATTGCAACTCACTTCTCCTTGGCATCAGCTCCACCTACATCAACCGACTCCAACTGGTCCAGAACGCAGCCGCCCGACTCATCACCCAC
Source organism: Amblyraja radiata (assembly GCF_010909765.2). Classification (NCBI taxonomy): domain Eukaryota; kingdom Metazoa; phylum Chordata; class Chondrichthyes; order Rajiformes; family Rajidae; genus Amblyraja; species Amblyraja radiata. The sequence continues at coordinate 7,931,489 of NC_045975.1, forward strand.
ACCAAATCCTGGCATCACATCACTCCAGTCCTCAAAAAACTTCACTGGCTTCCCATCTCCCACCGGATCACCTACAAAATCCTGGTCCTCACCTACAAAGCCCTCCACCATCTGGCCCCCACATATCTCATTGACCTCCTCTCCCCCTACCAACCCTCACGGTCCCTCAGATCCACATCAGCCGGTCTCCTCTCCATCCACAAGTCCAACCTCCGCAGTTTTGGGGACAGAGCCTTCTCCAGGGCAGCTCCCAGGCTCTGGAACTCCCTCCCCCAACTGATCCGCAATTCCGTGTCCCTCCCCATCTTCCAGTCCCGCCTCAAGACCCATCTCTTCACCTCTGCCTATCCTTAGCCCCACGTCCCCGTCCCTTTTCATCTGTGCATTAATTGCCTCATGCTGTGTTTTGTACTGAATTCTGTCTTTACTTTGTGTACTAGTCATGTCTCTACTATTTATTTCATTCCCCTTACATGTTTTTCCTATACATGCTCAATTTTTGTAAGGTGTCCTTGAGACTCTTGAAAGGCGCCCATAAATAAAATGTATTATTATTATTATTAAGCAGAATTCTGTAATTCCACCCACATTGTGTACACATGGTTCTTCAGATTCCATCAAATAACAGTGGGGACAGAATTGCTGCCTTAATTGCTGCCTCACAGCACCATAGACCTAGGTTCAATCCTGAATGTAGGTGCTGTTTGTGTGGAGTTTGCTCCTTCTCCTGTGTCTGCGTAGGTTTCCTCCCACATCCCAAAGACGTGAGGGTTTGTAGGATATTTGGATTGGTTAAAATTGTAATTTATCCCTAATGTGTAGGATTGCGCTAGTGTACGGGATGATTGCTGGTCGGCGCAGACTCAGGTCGAAGGGCCTGTTTCCACGCTGTATCTCTAAAGTCTAAAGCTTAAAGTAACTAACGTGTGTCTTTTAACAACCTTGGAAGAATAAGATGTCATGAGTGCGTCCAATGACTAATGACATCTTATTTTTCCAAGGTTGTTAAAAGTGATGGGCTAAATGGATGTGCCATTTTATAACCATGTTAGTAAACAAGCACCTAAATTCTACTCAGTCTCTGTCTAGTTCTAGTTTGGTGAGCTATCGAACAGAAGGATGGAGATGTTTGGATGCAATAGATTTAATTCGGGACACTGCTTTGGAACTGAGATCGACGATATATACACACATAATGATTTGTATCCTCCACTCTATCTCCATTCACTCGAGATATTACCTTAGAAGAAATGCAATTGTTTCCACCAAGGTTAAACACCATACGGACCTTGTAATATTTAAACATCCTGTTCATTCTCCAATTCCCCGATCGCATAGGATTGTCAAATGTACAAAGAACAACCATTGAAAGGAAAAAAGTGGGGGTGATACCCCGCTGGACACGACAATAATCTCCGTGCATAATACTGCAGTGCAATGCAGTTTAAACACTCACCCTTTGATCCGCTCTTCAACTGCAAGCAATGCTTCCTCTGCAGAACCTCTCCTTAGTTCTTCATCTGAGAGCATGTCTGCCAACTGGGTCAACTCCTGATGGGTAGACTCGTTACATTGCTCCGATTCCGCAAGCCTACATCGTCAACAATACGGAAAATGTCACTTACTAACAAGTGAACACTTGGAGCCCTTAAGGTCCTCAACTCACCCTTAAGATTCCCAACTCACCCTTCATGCTCGACAGGCAAATCAGAGCCTTACAATATATAGACACAGCGGGTCAGGCAACATCTCTGGAGAACATGGATTGGTGAGATTTTGGGCCGTGACCCTTCTTCAGACTGTATCAGAATTCAGACTACAAAATGTTGGTACAGGTCGTCCCCTTCAATCCAGGTGAAGGGTCCCCAACCTGAAATGTCAACAGTCCATTCCCTCTGCAGATGTTGCTCCACCCGAGGTTCCTACAGCAGAATGTAGCATGCTCAATGTTCCAGCATCTGCAGTCTCGTCTTTCCGTTCCTGTGAACTGTTCACAACCTGAACAGTTTTGCAAGTCGGAAACATAGTACCCAAATGACAAAAGATGCATGCAGCCCCGCACCAAACAACAAATCCATCCCCACCGGTTAGCCAAACACTAATGTTGGGGTTGTACATAAATTCGGCCTTCATAAACTGGAGATGACCAGCATTTTGTCGGCAAACAGCAGAAGACCAATAATATCTACGTTTTAAGGCATTGTTTAATAAATCTTGAGTATTGTGAGAATCCACCTACCCCTACCCCCCCCCCAAATCACCTTCCAGGTACATTTAACGTTCTCCTGAGCAGACAGATGGAATTATAGTTTAACGCCTCTTTTAAAGGTCAGCACTTCAACAGTGAAGCACTCCCTCAGTACACTATCGTCAGTGAATATCATGTGCCCAGGCACTGAAGTGTGTTGGAATCCAAGAGCTTTTGACTGAAGCAAAAGACTGCTATCAATTGAGTCATGATAGTTTAACTTGGGACTTGGGATAACTTGAACTTGGGATAAATCATAAGGGAACATTGGCACAAAGCAATTTGCTGTTAAAGTACCGAAAATTCTGTAACATGTTATATCAGAATCAGAATCAGACTTTATTCGCCAAATATGTTTTGCAACATACGAGGAATTTCAATGGCCAGGTCAGTCATACAATTAAAAGCAACGGATCACTCAAAAACACATTTTAACATGAACATCCACCACAGTGAGTCCTACACATTCCTCACTGTTATGGAAGGCAAAATAAAGTTCAAGTCAGTTCTTCCTCGGTCATGGGCCTCAATGCCCCGTTGACGGGACGATCTTGACTCCCGTAGCCAGCGGCGTTTGTGCCCTCCGCGTCGAGGCGATCAGCTCCCGCATCGGGGGGATGTCAGCTCCCCCGCGCCGGACAATCTAACCTCTAACGGGGCTGGTCGAACCTTCCGCGACGTTGGAGCTCCCGACTAGCCTCTCCCGCCTGCGAGCTTGATGGTAAAGCCCGCGGTGGCCGCGATCCCAGGCTCTGATCAGCTCCGATGTTAAGCCCGCACCCCGCTATAGGGCTCAAAGTCAGTCCGAGGAGGCTTCCAGCTCCATCGATGGAAGGCCGCAGAGCGCTCGGAGAATGTGGTCCGAAAATTAATCACATCTCCGGCAAGGTAAGAACTTGAAAAAACTTTTCCCCCGGTCCCCTCCCCCCCACATAAAACAAACCGAAGACCATTAAAACAAACTTTTAACACACTAAAAAATAACAAAAAGAATGAAAAAGCGAACTGACTGCCAGCAGGGCAGCCATCGCCCCGGCGGTTACATTCAGTAAGAATTGCGTCTTTGCAACTAGATAGTAGGTTATTCGACGATCACTTGGAATACCTGCCGATTTGCCAGGTGAACGAGTTAAAATAGTAAGATTAAACGAGAACTTACCAGTTTGAAGTTTGATCTGTATTTTATGAGGAGTTACGATGAGGGATTACGTGAAGAACCCGCTCAGTGCGCAGGCGCGGTATACTTCCAAGCAGCGGTGTGGAATCACAGATAGACACAGTTATTTTGAAGTAAACATAGTAAAGATAAGGAGACATCAATTTATTAGTTTGATCCATATAATGAGGGTGGGAGCGGAGGGCACGTAATCCCTCATCGTAACTCCTCATAAAATTCAGATCAAACTTCAAACTGGTAAGTTCTCGTTTAATCTTACTATTTTACTTCGGAGTCACGTGAGTGACTACGTGAAGATTTCAAAGCTCTGTGATTTCAAACCGTGTAACAGTTTCATTTCACTCACTGCCGAAGTTCTTGAGGGAGGAAGTGTTATCGTAATGAACCAATGAGTCTATTTGTAGAAAAACACAATGGTATTTTTTAAACAATAACAACAAAGAATTAAGTTGCTCCCCTGGGCTTAAATTAAATATTTGCAGTTCGTAAATCTTTACTGCAAATAAACCAGGTTTTGCCAACGGCTTATTATAAAATTTCTGAACGGTCTTTTCCCTTCCCACCATCCTGCTGTAGCCAGGATGTGGTCTATAGGCATGTCCATTCTTTAGCCGTCGACATGGATGCTGCCCTGGTGGAATAAAATTTGTACATGTTAGTGTTTATCCCAGCAGTTTCTAGCACCTGCTTGAGCCATCTCGCAATGGTTTGGCTCGTACCCCACCATAAGGTTTTTGTGACTGACCCACAAGGCTTTTCATCTCCCTCGAATATTCTGGTTGTGTCTATATAGGATAGTAGGTGGGTCATGGCACATAACCGTGGTTCTGGTGGGTAAGCCACGACTGGATTAGGTGTTCCTGGTCTGCTCTGTTTGACCAGTCGCTGGATAACGACAGATCTGGTCTGGAGCTGTGATCATGTTGTCCAGTCGCAATAGGTGTAGTGACTGGACCCTCTGAGCGGATACAAGTGCCATCAACATGAGCGTCTTTAGTGTAGCTTGCTCGAGGCCGGGGGATCTGGCTGGTGGCCATTCCCTGAGATATGTCAGGACCACACTGATATCCCAAATATGGGTATACCTGGGCTTAGGGCTTGATATTGTAAATGCCCTTCATCAGTTTTACCACCAGTGGATGGGATCCCATCGCCTGTTGTCCTGGCGCTGGTTTGAGATAAGCAGAAAGAGCACTCTGCGCTGTGTTGATGGCACTGTAGCTGATCCCTACATCGTGGTGTAGATGGCCAGGAACTCCAGTATGTTGGTGGCTGTAGCTGTTGCGTATGTTGTCCATGTTTCCTGGCAGTACTTCTCCCTTTTTTGATGCTGGTTAAGTACTGCCTCTTGGTGGATGTTCGAAGGGATGCCGACATGGTGGTGATGGTTTGTTTGGACAATCCCAGTTCCAGGTAAGGTCTGTTCAAACTTGCAACCCAGGCGTTTAATTTTCTCATGGCATGGGTGTTTAGCTTACCTGGTAGGTAAGTAGCTGATAGCCAAATATGTCTTTCGACATACCATTGCCAAATCATGTTGACCAATTTGTCGCATGATAATGATTTTATGCCACCCATATGGTTAATATAAGCCATCACCGTAATATTTATCAATTTGTAACCGAAAATGCAAGTGCTGCATATTAGATAAATATGCTTTTAAACCATAAAAGGCGCCCAACATCTCTAGATAGTTAATGCCCAGTGTAAGTAGTAATGATGACTCTAGTTTAGTCCATCTACCACTTGTGCTGGATATGGAGTTAGTCGCTCCCCAGCCTTGAGCACTGGCATCTGTTTGAATAACTAAAGTAGGGTTAGTGATAAAGATAGGGCTGAAACTATGCCAAACGTTTTCTGCCCACCACTGTAGCTCTGATATTGCTTCAGTGGGTAAGTTCATGACACGATCATAGTGACCTGTATGTCGTTTTATTGCCCGTACCTTTGCTCTCTGTAAATTTTTTGATAGTGCAAAGGTCCGAATTGTGTAGCCGGAAATGCTGCTACCATTTCCCCAATTACTCTTGCTACTTGTCGAATAGTTGGTCGCTCGTTGACCATTAATTTGTTGCATGATTGTGCTAATTCAACCATTTTTGCCTTTGGCAAGGTAACAGTCATATGGACTGAGTTAATTGTGAAGCCCAGGTAGTCCATGATAGTGGATGGCTTCAACTTAGATTTATCTGGATGTAGGACGAACCCCAGAGTTTCGAGGAGCTGTTTTGTAGCTGATACTGCTGCCACAGCCAATTCCATCGTTTTCCCTACTATGAGAATATCCTCCAGATATGCCATGACAATATGTTTTTGTTTTCTTAGTATTGCTATGGCTGGGTTCAATATTTTGGTGAATAATCTTGGGCTGAAGTTCGCCCATAGGGCAATGCTTTGTACCATCCAGATAAATTTTAGGTATCTGCGATGATCCTTGTATATGGGTACTAGATAGTAAGCATCTTTAAGATAAATGCTTGCCATGAAGTGTCCTTTGGAATTCAGTTGTTTGGCAGTAACATATGTCTCCATTTTGAAATGTATATACTTAACAAATTTGTTTAGTGATGTTAAGTCAATGATGATGCGACAGACACCATTTTTTTGGGTTTTAGTTAATATATTCGATACAAATTCCAAAGGTTCATGTTTGGTCTTTTCGATGGCCCCCTTTGTGATAAGTCTCACCAGTTCAGCTTGTCCCTCACGTTTCTTTTTGACGGAGGGAGAAATACCCTTTGGGGCCATTGTTGAACTGGCGGCGTTTTTTTCTGACATGAATTGTATTTTATATCCTGTAATGTTGTTGAGTATATACTTGTCACTCGTGACCATACCCCATGCTTCTTTAAACAAGTGTAATCTCCCCCCTGTTAATAAAGCACCCTTATTCTCTATATGCTGGTAGGGACCAGACCCACCTACCTCCATGGTTATTGGCGATTCTGTTTCTTCATTTTCCTGAAAATTTTGTTCTGACATGCTGGCGATGTTGGGGGGAGGCGCATTTTCCAGAGGGTCCGCTGCGGGCCCTGATCTGAAAGATCTTTGGGGATAATGTGCGGACCCCAAGTGTTCACCAGTCCCATATTGCGGACGTCGACTGGTGGATGCCGTGGGGTGCTGCCGCTTGGGTATCGGAGGTCTTGGTTTGCTCGTCCCGGGGCCTGCCCTCATTAGGCCGAAGGTTTTTGATGCTTCCTGCATCTTCCTTCAGGATTGAGCGCAGGTCTTATGTTTCCCTCCGGAGATTGTTGATCTCAAATTGTGTGGTACACATTAATGCCAGCACATCCTGCTGGCAGGTATCCATCTCCGTGGTCTCCACGGAACGAGCAAAGGCTGTGATGGCTGACGTCAGGAGCCTTAGGATCCGCTGTAGCTTGAGTTCTTGGGTCTGGAGGTGTGACCCACATGCCCCCAGATTTGGCTGTTGACACTTTTTACTTTGAGGGCCTCACCGTTTTCTGGTGCAGTGTTGTTTCAGCACCTCAGCGAGCACCTTTTCCAGTAATGGTTGATGCTGGCCGCCATTCTTGGTTCCAGCGGTGCTCCAGCCCGTGGGGTTGCTACAAGCGGTCCATCACACCCAACAGCTCTTCATGTTCCTGCACCCCTGGCATACTCCCGAATTCGTCCGCCTGCCCCTGTTCCAGACCAGCCCAGCCCTGGTCACCAATGCTAGCCTCCAGTAATGAGGGAGCAGAGGGCAGTGCATGAAGCACTGTGGAGGGGGTGCCTGACCTCCCTCCGCGAGAGCGCTCTTTCTGTGCATCTCGCTGGAGCTGCTCCAATTGCTGTTGGATGCAGCTCAGGCGGCTGTCTCTCCTCCATTTAGGTGGAGACATGTCCCCGTCCGACGAATCGGACGCCACCGGCCGGATGCCTGTTCGGATGGCTAGACATCCAGCTCGCAGTTCAGGCACTAGCGGGACTGGGCTCGGCGCGGTGATGGGGATAGCGGAGCGACCGGTAATTGTTCCTACCGCCTGTTGCTGCCCCCCCTGCAATGGAACGCTCCTCCGCTGGAGTCGAGCGGGGGACAGGTTCTTCTGGAGCTTTTGTGCCTTGTAGTAGCGAGAGCGCCCCTCAAGCAGCGCGTCTCGCAGGCACCTGCTCCGTGAGCCGCTCCAGCGGCTCAGGCGGCTCTCTCTCCCCCCGTGCGGGTGGAGAGACGTCCCGTCCGACATCGGGAACACCTGCCGGATGCCTCTCGAGTGGCTATGCGTCCAGCCCGCTGCTTTACGTACTAGCGGGCTGGCCTCGGCACGGTGTCGGGGAATTACGGAACACCGGGTAATGCTCCTACCGCCTGTTGCTGCCCCCCTCCCCAACGGGAAAACGGGGGACAGTTTTGTTCCAGAGCCTTTTTCTCTGCCTGTAAAAAACACAAGCAGAAAAAGGCTCACCTGTAAAAGAAAACCCGACCTCAGGGTACTCACCTGACGGTCCGGTTCATCCTGTAACGGGAGAGCCTAACTCCCGTGGCAGCCGCTGTTGCACTGCTGGCGTAATGCCGCGCCTGCGCACTGAGCGGGTTCTTCACGTAGTCACTCACGTGACTCCGAAGTAAAATCACAACATGTTCTGTTTAAAAACTGTAAAGCCAAACCTTTCAAACAATGTAAGGCACAGCACAAAATACATTTACAATCCTCCGATCAAAGGTGGCGCTTTTACACCTCGCACTACCACTGGTCAAACGCCTGCTGAACTGTTCTTGTAGAAAAAACCAAGAACAAGGTTTTCACTGATGAAACCAAACTTGGCTCCAACAGTAGAAGAGAAACAGGAGAAACACAAAGCATATCATGACAGGAGTAAAGGAAAGGAGTGTTGAGATAAATCAGCAGGGAAAGGTGTAAAACCATCATCACAAGTGGGTAAAGTGTACGTAGGAATTCAAGTTCACGTTACATTTATCGTCACATGCACCAATTGGTACAGTGAGATGTGAGTTATCATACAGCCATACGAATAAAAAAAGATCACAATACACGATACTGTTTAACATAAACATCCCCACACAGCGGAATCAACATTCCCACTGTGAGGGAAGGCAATAAAGTTCAGTCATCTTCCTCTTTGTTCACCCGTGGTCGAGGCCTCTCACTGGGAAGATCGAAGCACCGGCGTTGGAACAGAACACACTCAGCAGCATGGAGTTTCCGAATCGGCCACTTCCTACTGGAGACCGCGGCTCCCGAAGTCCACAGGCCGAGCTGGGCGGAGATTCAACGCTGGTGACCCCGGCAAGGGGTCCCAGGACTCCGTGATGTTAGAGTCAGTGCCTCCCGCGGCTGGGAGCTCCGCAAACCACAGCTCCACGACGTTAGACAGCTGGCCCAACACTCCGGAGCTCCACACAGCGATCCCCGGTAAGGCATCGCCCGCTTCGCGATGGAATTCAGTGCTGCGCCGCTGCTGAAGCTCTGGCCGGTCTCCGGCAGGAAAGGCCGCGCCAATCCAGATGGTAGGCTGCGAGGGGGGGGGGGGCGTAGATGCGGCTCGGAGAAAAGACGCATCCTCGACCAGGTAGTGACTGGGAAACTCCTCTGTGTGCAGCCATGTCAGCAGCGCGTCAGTTTTTCCAGCTTTTTTAAATTTTTTAGTATGTTTTAAAGTGTGTATTTTGTGTTTCTTTGTGTGTTGGGTGGTGTGGGGGGGTAAGGGGGAAACCGCTTCGGTCGCCTCCTCCATGGAGAAGCAACTTTTTCCAGGTCGCCTCCCCCGCGGCCTAACATCAAGGATCGACGCGGCCTTTCCCGGAGACACGCCCGGGGCTTCAGCGGCGGGCGCAGCGTGGACTCTCGATGTGGAGCGGGCGACCCTCGTTGGGGCTCGCTGGAGGGGAGCGCTCCGTTTTCCTGGCCCGGGGCAGCCGGCAGCCTGAAGTCGCAGCCTGAAGCCGCGGTCTGCAGAGCTCCAGCTGGTGCGGCGTCTACAGCCCGGGATCCCTCGTGGGGGACCCGGGGGAAGAAGAAGCCATCACTGCCGGCCCGCGGCCAACTTCTACCGCGGGGCCGGCATGGACTTACCATCACCCCTGGAGGGGAGCTTCGACCGCCGGCCCTGCAGTCTACGGTGCTTCTGGCTGCGGCGGGGACTTTAAATCTCGACCGCCGGCCTGCGGCCTACAACAATCTAAAGCCGCGGTCTCCGGTGAGGAAGAGCCGATCCTGGACTGACTGGACTCTGGTCCTGTACATGGGGGGGAAATGGAGGAGGACTGGCCAAATTTTTTTGTGCCTTCCACCACAGTGATGAATGCTGTGGTGGATGTTTGTGTTACAGTTTTATTGTGTGTTCTTTATTATTGTACTGCTGCTGACAACCCAAATTTCCACCAACCCTGGTTGTGTGGCAATAAATTATATCTATCTATCTATCTATCTAAACAGTTTCCCGTTCCCCCTCCCACCCCTCACATAAAAAAGACTAAAAGACCTCCAGAAACATACTATTAGACAGACTAAAAATAACAAAAAGGATGAAAGGACAGACAGCTGCTGGCGAGGCTGCCGCACGCGGTGCCACCCGATGACGTTGTCTCACTCACCTTCTCCGTAACTCATTCAGCTTTAATTTGTCAATTTCCACGGTGACGTTGGCACGTTCCTGTGGAGCTCCTGGTGGAACATTTTCACTTGTCTCATCCTGCAACACAGACAGAGACCAGGCTGAAACTTTAATTCATCCTTGGGTTAAGCCTGCATTCATTTGTTTGTTTGTTCCGGTTAAGGTGCTGTGCACACGGCAGCCAGCCAACAGTTGCTTGTCTTTTTCTTTTCTTTTTTTTAATTTCAGGTTTACCTGTACCTTGTGTGTTGTGACTGTTGACAAACCAATTTCCCTCCAGGGATGAATAATGTTCTATCATATCGTATTTGTAAAGTCACAATCACCTTTCAAACCTGGGCTGATTCTGAACATAGTCAAATACAGCGTGGAAACAGGCCCTTTGGCCCAACTTCCCAGTGCCGACCAACATGCCCCATCGACACTAGTCCAACCTGCCTGTGTTTGCCCCATATCCCTCTAAACCTATCCTATCTATTTACTTCAAGACAAGAGTGTTTTATTGTCATATGTTCCAGATAGAACAATGAAATTCTTACTTGCTGCAGCACAACAGAATATGTATCATCAAAAATAATATAACAAAGAACAATAACAGTGCAATAATAATAATAGTATATTGTAGTTCAGAGCTTATGATGTTTTAGTGTTTAATAGCGTGATGGCTGAAGGGAAGAAGCTGTTCCTGAACCTGAACGATACAGTTTTACAGGCTCCAGTACCTTCTTCCTGATGGCAGTGGTGAAATGAGTGTGTGGCCAGGATGGTGGGGGTCTTTGATGATGTTGGCTGCCTTTTTGAGGCAGCGACTACGATAGATCCCTTCGACGGTGGGGAGGTCAGAGCCGGTGATAACCTGGGCAGTGTTTACAAGTTTTTGCATTATTTTCCGCTCCTGGACGTTCAAGTTGCCGAACTAGGCTACGATGCAACCAGTCAGTATGTCCTCTACTGTGCACCTGTAGAAGTTCAAGAGAATCCTCTTTGACATACCGAATTTCTGTAATCTTCTCAGGAACTAGAGGCGCAGATGTGCTTTCTTAATGATTGCGTCAGTGTGCTGGGTCCAGGAAAGATCGTCGGAAATATGCACGCCCAGGAAATGTTTCTTAAACATTGCATAGTACCTGCCTCAACTACCTTCTCTGGCAGCTCATTCAATACACCCACCGCCCTTTGTGTAAAAAGGTTTCACCTCTGGTTCCTATTAAATCTTTTCCCCCTCACCTTAAACCTACGTGCTCTGGTTCTCGATGCCCCTTCTGATTTACCCGATCACTTCCTCTCATGATTGTGTACACCTCTATAAGATCATCTATCATTCTCCTAATTTTTTTAATTCCATCTTCAAAGGAATATCAAACAGACAAGGTTAACATTTGATGCAGAGAAATTACAGGGGAGCAAAACACATTAATTAAGTGGAAATGTACACGATGAACTTCAATAGTACAGGCGCGAGCAGCGCTGAGGAGGAATTAAAAGGTCACTTTGGAAGAAGAAATAAGGGACTCTCATGACAGCTGTTTCATGCACAGCTTGCAAGTGGCACACATTTAAACAGCATACACAGAGCATTGCATTGAAAAGAGTTTATAGCAAAAAATATTCCATATCAGACCAGCTCTTTCCTGAATTCTCTATCATGTGCAGTTTAGTTGCCGGACTTTTAGAAGGATGTGATGATGATAGAGAGGGTGTTGAAAAGATTTACAAGGATATTGCCTGGATTTGAGGGGGGGGGGGGGGGGGGCTTTATTTATGAGACACTAGATAGTCTGGGATGGTTATCCCTGGAACGAAGGCCATGGGGTGTCGTTAGACGTGTATAAAATCATGAGGGGCACATATTAGGTGTGTGGTCACAGTCTTTTTGCTAGGGTAGGAGAGTAAAACTAAAGGCATAGGTTTAAGGTGAGAGGAAAGATTTAAAGGGAAATTGAGGGATTTTCACATGGAGAGTGGTTGGTATATGGAACAGAGAAAGCAAAGGAGCGGGTACAATTATAACATTTAAAATACATTTTCTCTGAGATCTTCGGTTTCCTCCCACACTCCAAAGACGTACAGATTTGTAGGTTAATTGGCTTGGTACAAATGTAAAATTATCCGTGGGGTGTGTAGAATAGTGTTAGTGTGCGGGATCGTAGGTCGGTGCGGCCTCGGTGGGCCAAAGGGCCTGTTTCTGCACTGTATCTCTAAATTAAACTTGACCTGAAGGCTGACCATACATACTTGTTCCTTGTGCTGAAAGGATGAGCGCAGTGTTTGGTGTTGTCTTTCCAGACTGTTGTAGCGATGCTGTAGGTCCTCATAATGCAACTGTGTATCATGCAGATCCTGAGACACCGTTTTCAGCCGAATTGTTAATGTAGATCTATCTTCAATGCACTGCATTGCCTGTGGCAGCCAACGAATAGAATAAAGAATGATAAGACCTGATTACATTTGTGAAACTCTGCACTTTGGGCAGAAATGTGAGCAATTTGCATCATGTTGATCGTTGCATGATCTCTCTCATTCACATTACCTTGCTATTCAGCTGTTGAAATTGCAACTCTTTCAGGTGAATCTCTTGTAGGTAACCCTGAGCTTCCCTCTGCAGTTGTTTCTTTTCTGCTACCAGGGACTTGACTTGTTCAGCAACATTCCCGATGCCCAGTAAAGATACAGTTTCTAACGGCTAAAACAAAACAAATTATCAACTCGTTAATGCGTACAGACACACCAGCACATTTCACAAGTTTTAGCTCGCCCCATATTTTCCCTCCTGACAAATACTTCCAAAAGCGATGGACTGGAGATGATTTCCTTCAAAGGCTTATGAAGTTCGGCATGTCCCAAACAGATGCAATTTAAATCAATGGTTTGTGAGCAGCTCCATCCAAGACCACAAGAAATTGCAGAGAATTGTGGACGTAGCTCACCCAGACCATCACACAAAGCAACCTCCCTTCCATTGACTCTATCTACACTTCACGCTGCCTCAAGGATGATATTATTTAGATTTTTAGAGATAATGTGTAGAAACAGGCCCACCGGGTCCATGCCGACCACCAATCACCCGTACACTAGTTCTATGTTATCCCACTTTTGCATCCTACACACAAGGGGCATTTACACAAGCAAATTAACCAACAAACCTGCACATCTTTGGAATGTGGGAGGAAACTGGAACACCCGGATAAAAACCCACGCAGACACAGGGTGAACGTACAAACTCCGTACAGCCAGCACCCATAGTCAAGTTCGAACCCGGGTCTCTGGTGCTGTGAGGCAGCAGCTCTACCAGATGTTCATCCGTGGGAATTTCTTTCCTCAATAATATGACCCACAAAAATGAGGTAAGGATTGATTACTTAGTGAGCTCAGTGCAAAGTGACAGATTTATTAATCTGGGTTTGGATGGAAGATCCAGCAGATAATGCCAGATCTCCTCAGAGTGCAATTATCCCAACTCCTACACCCAGCAATAAATGGTGCTAGTCTTTATATCAACATAAAACATAGTTTTAAAAGCGAGGCTGAATTAATATCTATAGTGGAGAAAATTGGGTGTTTCGCCGGTGACTCATTTTCTGACCAACTTTGACTCAGGCAATGGACATAATAATAGCTCTAAAGCCAGAATACCAGGGGGGGGTGGGAAGAGAAGGTCACATCTATGAAAGTGATGCCATAACTCCAATGTATTTCATATGTCAAATCAATTTTAATATATTTACCTTCATCTGCTGCACACCACTAGCATTTCCCAGTTCACTACGCCATGCTTCATGGTTCATTTTCCTCAGCTCTTCAATCTGTCTGTCTCTGTCTGCCACTGTTGCAAGATATTGCTCTTTCATGGCTCTATACTCTGAAAGCAGCAAATTCCTATCCGACCTAAAACAACAGAGCCACGTTTTTTTTTCTTTAATCTTTCAAATCATGTGCAATGGTTAACTAATTTCACATTTTAGTTAAGAAGAACATGAATTGATGGACTCGAAGGAAAATAAAAACTACACAACGTTAAGTGTAAAAACACACAGTTCATTTGAGACTCCAAACTCAACACAATTGATTCTTAATGATTTCTGAAATGGTGTAGCAATCACTAGTTGCTGTCACGGCATTCTCAAGGGAACCCAGTGCACATCTCTCTCACATCTCTTGAAAGAGAAATTAAATTGAGAATTGCACATTATATATTTTCTAAAGAGACAGGAGGTACGGTGGTGCAGTGTTAGAGTTGCTGCCTAACAGCACCAGAGGTCTGGGTTCGATCCTGACTACGGGTTGTGTATGTGGTCTATACGGAATTTGTGTGTTCTCCCCCGTGAGCTGTCCCGTGACCCCGTAGATTTTCTCCGGGATCTCCGATTTCCTCCCACACTCCAACGATGTACAGGTTTGTGGACAAATTGGCTTTGATAAAATTGTAAATCGCCCCTAGTGTGTGCACGATAGTGTTGGTGTACGAAGATCGCTGGCCGGTGCGGACTCGGTGGGCCGGAGGCCCTGTTTCCGCGCTTTCTCTCTAAACTAAAACAAACTAAAGGAAGCCGTTCAGCCATTCGAAACTGAATGCCCTCCTCCTTTAACCAGACAGATTCTCCTTCGTCGAGGAGTTAATCATTTGTGGCTCTACAGCACCACCCTACGAAAATTGATTGCCGTGTTTGCTGCCATCACCAACACTTCAAATGTAGTTTGCTGACCAAAGCATCAAGGGATATTCCCATTTGATCGAATGGCACAGTAGAAATGCAACTGATATCCCAGTCCAGGTAGAAGCAAACCTTAGCTCCGTCAATTCATTCTTGCAGGAGGACAGATCTCGCTCTGTGCGCTCCTGCTGTTTCGCTTGCTGAAGAAGTCTTTCCAGTTCTTCAACCTTATTTTTGAACCATGTTAACTCAGAGGAATCATTACTGCTCCTTAATTTCTGGTCTTGATGGCCAGCCTCCTTTTCCTGCAAAATGAAAATAGTGCTCAATCTATATGCACACATGAATGCAAAACAAGATTACAACATATCTTTACTGTGTCCATCTTGGAATCTTTTAAATTAAAAAATAAATAAATACACAAATATTTGGTCATCGTATGCATCCTGAGGAACAAGTCCCATCAACGAGCAATGTCATGGCTTTATCTTTAGTACCTTGAGATTTAATATCCTGCTCAATTTATTAATTGATGCAAGGGTTTGTTTCCGTGCATGTCATTAGTAAATGAAAGTGCTCTTTTAAAAAGTCCCTTCTAAGGTTTGTGCTTAAAAAACATTGATTTCTACTTTGATATCATGTTTGCCTTACTTGAAGTTTCCGAATATCCTCCAGATATCTGTCTCTCTCCGTCTGTACTGCCAGCAACGTTTTCTCAAAAGATTCTGCCCGAGAAGCAACTTCCTTGTTCTCGTTAATAACATCCATAAGTCTTTGCTTCATCACTGACAATCCCACCAAATATTCTTCAGGTTTCTCCTGCGCTATTCCATCAGCACTTTCAGACATTTTAACTCCCGCCTTTACTCGAGCCAGATTTTCAAATTCAGTTAATATATTTTCAAGTTCTTTTAAGTTTGCTTTTCTAATAGTGGTTTCCTTTTTGAGTTCTTCGCATTCCCGAGTTTTAGTTTTAAGTTGTTGGTGAAGCTCTCGAATTAATTGCCTCTCATTTGTTTCATATTTATGCTCTTCTTTTTGGAAACCAATAGCCTTGAGCTCTGTAAGCTGTTCCAAAATTCGCTCATTTTCTTCTCGTAAGGACTTTAGGCTTTCATTACTTTGTTTGAGGGATCCTTGTGCAACTTCCCATTGCTCTTTGAAGATGGATTTCTCATTCTCAAGGTTCTTAATTTGCTGTTGTTGCTTTTGCAACAACTCCTTTGACTGATTAGCCTTCAAAGACAGGACCTGGTTTAGCTCCTCCCTGTACTGAACCAACTGTGCTTTCAGCAGCGCGTTTTCAGAATTAAGGTCATCCATCTGGTTGAGAAAATTTCTGATCTCTTGCTTCAGTTCATTGTTTTCAGCTGCACTCTCCTGAATGATGCTATCTTTCTGGCAATGCATGTCGAGATGCCGTTGTTCCAGCTCCGTGTATTCTGATAAGATGCGGTCTCGGTCATCTTGCAAGGAGGCCATCGATTTTGTGAAGGCACCCGTCTGGCTAACAGCTTTGTCTTTTTCTTCCCTAACCTTAACAAGTTGGACCTCCAACTCTTTCATGGCTCTGGCTCCCCTCTGGTTATCTTGTTGGAGAATCCTCAAATTATTTTCGTAGTCATCTATTTGCTTTCTATATCGCTGCTGGATTTGCACTAGATAGTCATAAATTTCACTGGCTTTTGATGAGACAAGCTTTGAGAACTCTGCATCTTTACTGCTCAACATTAGCTTCAGCTGCTGGGAAATGGCTCCCAGCTTCTGAAGATCAGCCTGCAATTCAGTCTGATGTTGGTGACTCTCCCACTGTTTTTCCGCAAGATCTTTTATCAGGGTTTGCTCTGCCATTTTCAACTCATTCACAGATTGGCTTACGTCGGATTGCTGTGTGCTTAAATAACTATTTTCCTGTGATAAACTAAATAAGGCTGCCTCCTTGTCCTTTAATAACCCCTTCATCTCTTCAATTTGTTCTGACTGTTTGCAAATAACTTCTTTCATGTTCACCGTTTCACTTAGATGCTTGGCTTCAGCATCCTTACTACCCAGTTGTATAAATGCCTGTTTCATCGTCGAAGTTCTGAATTGGAGTTCTTGAAGGTTGACTGACTTGACCTTCATCTCCTCTTGAAACTTTTGCAACATTTCTTCTTTTACTTGCAGTTCGTTTTCCTTACTTTGGAATCTAACTTCCCATTTTTTGGTCTCTTCAATAATCCTGTCTCTGTCGTCCTGAAGAGAGGACATGGAGTTTGTGAATGCTGCCAGCTTAGCCAAATTGTTGTTCAACTCGTCACGCAGTTTTTTTATCATAAAATCTCGGCCATTTATTTCAGCTTGCATTTCCAAGGTTTCAGCAACCACTCCGTCTTTGTCCCGTTCCAGCAAATCCAGTTTATCCTCATATCTCAATATTTCTTTCTGATGAATTGTTTTCTGTTGGTCTAAAATCTCAAGTAGTTCCTTCTCCTTCTGAGTAATTTGAGCTTTTGTCTTCTCTTCGTTCTTCCGCAGATCTTCTGTTAACCCCAAGCACTGCATTCGAGCACCTTCAGTTTCGGTTCTGGTGTCTTGGAGCAAGACTTTATAAGATGCAAGTTCTTCTTGAACAAATTTGACTTGCCCGTCAGACTCGGAAGCTTTTGCAGTCATCGACTCTAGATTCTTGCTCATTTCTTCACAGGTAGATTCCGATGTTTTGACCCATCGCTCCAAGTCCAAAATGAGCCCCTGGCACTTGATGCAGTCCTTCTGCAAAATGATTATTTCCTGCTGCTTCTCTTTTAACAGTTCTCGAAGCTCTTCGGTCTCACCTTTGGACGAGGTATTACCCCTCCGAGCAGACCGAAGCCGCCCTTCAAATTCTTTCACCAGTTTTACTTCCTGAACCTCTTTTTCTTTGATCAGATGACGTTTCTCTTCTCTGAAGCAGTCCAATTCAGTGACAAGTGAATTATTTTGCATCTGCAGTGCCTTCCATGCTTCAGTTAACTGATCTATCTTGTCGACATTTTTAAGTAATTCTGCCTCCAAATACTCTCTCTCATTTTTGACCTTTTCTGACATTTCCTGGAAATGTTCAAGTTCTTCCTGGAGAAGAGATTTGTCATCCTCTAAAATTTTGACTTTTTCATTTAAGTTCATAGTCTCCCGCCGGCAAGCTTTTATTTCTTGTTCAAGCTGTGAAATGATATTGTTTTTTTCATGTGTCTCGGTAGTGCGGCGCAACTCTAATTGTCTAAGCTTCTGAGACAACAATGGTCCTACTTGCCCTGTAGTGCGAACCTTTCCTTCCTTCAGCACAGGCTTGTCCTCCAGGGATTGGGATTCGAATGACAGTGGTTCATTAAAATCAGCCTGAAATGAATCATCCTCACTCTGCAACTCCTCTATGATGGATATGGATGAATTAAATTCATTCAGCAGAAGCTCCTCCTCTTTTTGGGTTTTGTCAAACTCTGCTTTAAGATCGTGATAAGATTGCTTCAGTGATTTGCTTTCCTCCTGCAGCTGATTGTATTGGGCAGACAATTCGCTTGCGTGACTCTGCTTTGCGGTAATAGTTTGTAACTCGCTGCTCATTCTTTCAATCTCTTCCTCAAGCTCCTGAACTCGCTGCTGCTTGGATTTTGTAAACTTTCTCATTTTGTCCTTTATTTTTTCATTTTCGGCACCAGCTTCCTCAAGCTGCCTCTCCATGCTTTGTCGTTTGGCTTCTACATCGCGGAGCTTGAACATCACCTCCTGTTTCTCTTTTCTTGCCATCTCAACTATTTGCCTCATCTTATCCATCTCATTGCCGATATTTTCGTAGGATTGCAAAAGAGATTCATATTCGTGCTTTAATTCGTCGTGTTTGGTCTTGCACTCTGACAACTCTGCCATCTGGGAGTTTTTCAGTGAATCCAACTGTTGCTTCTCATGAGTCAGGATGTCCAGTGTATGCTTCAGACTTTCACAGGCACCGTTTAGGTTCTGTTTCTCTGTGGATATACGATCAGCCTCGGAGAGCAGCCTCTGCCTCTCCTCCTGGTGTGCTAAAGCTGCTTCTTGCAAGGGCTCAAGTTGTTTTCTCACTTCAGCCAAGCTTCTTTCCAGGGTAGGAATCTTGGAACGAAGCTCTTCCTTTTCAGATGTCAAGACATTCATTTCATGCTTCAGAGATTTGTTTTCTTTCAGAACCTCTTTCCGAGATATTAGCGCTGCTTGTAGTTTTCTCTGCATCAGCTCTTTAATCCTGCCTTCCTCAGAACTATCTGCTGACTTCTGCTGAACTTCACTGGTGCAAGCCTTCGATTTTTCATTTTGTGCTTCGTAAAAGATAGATTGTTTCTGCATTTGCAGTTCCAGCTCCTCGACACGTTTTTCCTTCTCGGACAATGTACATTCCAGTAACTTTATGGTGCTCTCTCGCTCTTGTAAGTTCTCATGAACTTTTGCGAGCTCTGACTGCACCGTCGATAACTGCGATGCACGCATTCTCTCCTCCTCTGCCTCTTCAGCCTGCTTCAACATTGCTTTAAGCTCTGCGTTCTCCACCCGAGATACAGCTAGCTGTGCCTGAATACCATCTTTCTCTCTGTTTAAGTCTAACAGTTGGGCTTTCAGACAATCCACATCTCCAGCTTGATTTGCCAAAGTACGGGAATAATTCTCGATGTCTTTCATTGCTTCCTCCAGAGCAGTTGTGAGGGTTTTGGCTTCCGCTTGGGTTGACTGCCACTGATTTTGAAGCCAGTGAATCTCTGCTGCTTGGCTCTCCCTTTCTTCCTGTTGTTGCTCCAGACTACTTATGGACTGCTTCAGCCTTTCCGACTCTTCTGATTTTTCAACGATCCTTACTTGCAAGCACCCCAACTCTGATATCAAGTCAATTTTTTCCTGCTCCAGGTGTTTGTTGGTATCTTCAAGGCTTTTCATACCAGCCTCTTTTACAGATAATGTGGAAACCATACTGACTAATTTCTCCTCCATGCCATCAACCTTTTCATGCTGACCTACAAATGCAAGCATTTTGCTCTCCTTTTCTTCGAGTCGAACTTTAAGCTGTTCCACCATCCTTTCTTTATCATCAAGCAGACCTTTGACTGAATGTAGCTGTTTTTCCAAAGTCCCTACTAATTCTGTTTTATGTTCAAACTCTGTTAGCTTTGAGTGATGTGCATCTCGGAGTGTCGCCAGCTCCTCTTTAACATCCTCTACCTCTCTGCTTTGCATGGAGTACTTTTCTGAAACGTGGTTATACTCCTCCTTTTGTTTCGCTAGCTGCTCTTTGTGATGCCGGTCCTTCTCTTGAGCTTTATTGATAGTTTCCTTTCGAGCCAAAATTGCTGCCTGCAGCTTCTTTTGTAGATGTTCCTTCTCTTGTTTGAGCGCATTTAGCTTACCCACGGCCTCAGTAATATCATCACCACAAGCTTCACTCATGTCAGGTGATCCTGTGTTTGAGTGTTCTGGTATTTTGGATAGTACAGTTTTGAGTTTTTGGAGGTTTGAATTTAATTGGCATCGTTCATCTACAAGTGCCTTCTCCTTTTCTGCCAGAACAGATTGGAGTTGTGCAATTGAGGAATCTTTATCTCGAACAATTTGAAACAATTCCACAGACAGAGCATCTTTCTCCGCTTTACATTGACTGACAATTTGCTGTAGTTGTTCTATGGCCGTTTCTTTCATGCAAAGAGTCTCACCAAGGTGATTCATATCATCATCCTTCTCTAACAATTGTTGTTTGAAGACGTCAAGGTGCATTTCAAGCTCTTTAAACTCCTTCTGACCACTTGTCACTTGGCTTTCAAGCTTGCTGCAGCTCTCTCGCAATTCATCAATTTGCTTGCTTCTGTCTGCATCTGCAGTGGCACTTTGTTGTAACTCTTTGACTTCCTTCAACAGCTTCTTCCTGGTGAGTAGTGCAGCTTGACATTTTTTCTTCAGGAGATCCCTCTCCTTTGTTACTGCTTGGGTCTGTGAATGCAACTGTTTATTTTCAGTGGCAATGCTCTGGTACTGGTCTTCCTTTGCATTTAGAAGACTATCTTGCTTCTCCAGCTGCTGCTTCAGCTCCTCGAGTTCACATGTAAAGTGGGAAATCTTTTCATCAGAAACACAGTTTTTCAACTTGAGCTCTTGCATTTCATCAGTCAGATGCTTTTCTACATCCGCTGCCTTGACCATTTCATTCGAAATGGATTCTGAAAGTTGCATTGTGGAAACACTCTTCTGCTTCAGCTGCTGACTGAGAGAAGCCACCAGCTCTTGCTGTTGGCTTACTTGCATAGCCAGAACCTGTGCCTCATGTTCTTTCTTCTGCAGAGCATCAAAATGCTTGTCTCCTTCATTCACTGCATCATCCAGCTGCTGGGATTTCTTTCTAAGTTCCACCTCCAAAGCACCGAATCGCTCTTGCATTGAACTACTTTGTTGCAAACTTTCATCGAAAATATTTTCTCTTTCCCCGAGCTCACCCTGGGATTGCTTCAGTTTCTCCTGAAGATCAGCTATTTGTCTCTGGAGCTCTTCCAGCTCAGAATGATGACTTAATTTAGTTTGGCTGAGCTCATTACAGAGCGAGAGCTTCTCTTCTTCATAAGACTTTAACCCATCAGCCATGCTTGTTGCATGTTCCATAATTTCATTCTCACTTGCAGCAATACTATCTTGCAAATTTTCAATTTTCTTTTCTTTTTCAGATAGAGTAAGTTTTAATTCGCTCATGGCATTTTCATGACTTAGAACCAAAGCTGACAATTCATCCACTCCAGATTGCTTTTCGACGAGTTTCTGACTCAGGTTAGACACCATCGATTCTTGTTCTTTCAGGTGATTTGAACTGGACTGTAATTGCGAATACTGTTCAGAAAACTTTCCTTGCAAATTATCTAAAGCGTTTTGTAAGCTGTCAATTTGGGCATCCTTTGACTCCATTTTGTTTCCTAAAAAGTTTAATTTTGCAGTCAGCAGACTGCTTTGCTCAGTTTCTTTTTCCAATTTTGTCAACCACTTCTTTTCTGATTCCATCAGACCTTGTTCTAATTTCTGAACTTCTAAATTCAGCTTCAATATTTCCTCTGATTTAAGACTAACCTGTTTCTGAAGACAGATGTTTTCATCCTGGAGAGGTTGCATTATATCATGCTTCTCTCTAACTTCGCCCATTCTTACAAGCTTCTCTTCTAGCACCTGCAGTTCTTCTGATTTCTGTCGTAACTGCCTCTGATGGGTGGCATTCAATTCTTCCTTCTCGCCTTTCACTGTGTTCAAATGGTGGCCGAGTGCAGAGTTTTCTTTCATCAGCTGATCACATTGTTGATGAAGATTTTCGATCTGCATCATTCTTTCAGGCTGCTCCTGTGTTGACTTTTCATTCATAGTCTTTAGTTGCAACACGAGGCTCTCAATGTGCTGTGCCTGATCTAAATACTTATTCTGAAGAATCATATCACTTTCCTTCAAGTTCTGATTAACCACCTCAAGCTGTTGTATCACCTCCTTATATTGGAGGTTTTGTGAAGTTAGAGCTGCAATCTGGCTCTCCATGTTCTTTTGATTAATAGTAAACATTTCCTCTTTGTGCTTTAAGATATTCCCACAGTCGTTTAATGATGCACAACTCTTTTGCAGTTCCTCTTTTAGTGACTCAATCTCGGCCATCAAAGTATTGGTATTGCATTCAGTGGATTCAATGGTGATATCCTTTTCACAAAGTGCTGTCTGAAGTTCAGCCATTTCTCCATCCTTCCTACTAAGCTCTCGATGCAGTTCCTTGAAGTGCTCAGTTTGCGCAGCATACCTATCCTGTAGGTGGGTAAAAGCAGCTTCTTTATCCTGCAGTAAATCCTCATGTCGGCTTGAGTCAGCAAGTAAACACTGCACTTGCCTCTGGAGTTCAGAAGCCAGCTCTGTGCTCTCATTGAATTGTGATTTTAACAAATCACCCTCACTTGCCTTGTCTTCCAATCGCTTGACAAGTTTACTCTGCTCCACAATTGAAGCCTCCTTTTGTGCAATAGTTTCTCTCAACTGATTCATTTCAAAAATCTGTTGATTTACTTGACTATTTAGTTGTGAGAATGAATGCTCAAGATGAATAAACTTATTACGGAATGCCTCATTCTGAGTTTCTGTTGTCTCCATCTTTAACGTCAATTCTTCTTTGCAAGCAGCTGCGTGCTCCTTTATTTGAGAGAGAGACAATTCCTTTTCCTTAATAACACACTTCAACCTCTCAGCTTCGGAACTGGCAGCTGCCAGTTGCGCTCTAAGTTGTGAAACGGTGTCGTCCATTTCAGAATGAACCGTCTTGAGATTGACACAATCTTCCACTTTACAGGCCAGCAGCAAGTCTCTCTCCTCGATGGTGTGCTTCAATTCGTGAGTTTTCAAGGTCAAGTCTTGGATTTGACTTTGAAGTTTGGAAATGGTTTCCATGTTTTGCATGGATTGCATTTCCAGGGCATGGTGTTCTGCAGCTTTCTTCTGGAGATGTCCAAGCTCATCTCCCTGCTGTTGCAGGGATTTATCTTTCTCTTGCAGAGTCTGCTTGAGCTGACCTGCTTCACACACTAGAACTTGCTCCTGATGTTGCAACCCCGAAATCATCTGCATATTTTGGCCCAACTGCTCTTCACATTGTAAAGTTTTGGCTTGGAGCTGTTGCAGTAAATTTGCTTGCTGATTCAATGACATCTGTTTCTCTTCTAGTTCCAATGTAAGCTTTGCAGTGGCAGCATTTAAACCATTTACGTCTTGGTTTAATGAGGTTATCATCACCTCTTTTAGTGACAATCGATCCTGAAGGCTTGTATATTCACCAACTTTACTTTGAAATGCAGACTTCATCTCTTCAAGTTCTGCTTTAAGCCTACAATTTTCAGTGTCCAATGCCTGTACCTGATCTCGCACGTGATGTGCTGCGAGTTCATACTCATTGACCCTCCCCTGCAGTTGACTGTGCTCAGCAGTCCACCTACTTAAAGATGTGTGAAGTTCTTCATTCTCATTCTGAAGACTTTCTTTATCAATATTCAATGCATCCATTTGTTTCTGCAACAACACAACTCTATCAGTTTTCTGGTCAAGTTGGCCTTGTAAGTCATGACCTTCAACAGACCTGATAGTCAAGAGGGATTCTTTATCACTGAGCCTTTGCCTGATGTTTTCACCTTCTTCTGTCAATTCTTGAACTTGACTTTCTAAGGTTTTGGTCGTAAGCTGGTACTGACTTAATGTCACATGCAAGCCATCCAATTCCGATAACTTCTCTTTTAAAGTCACGTCCTTGTTCCCAAGCTCAGCATTGAGAGCTTGAACCTGATTTTGTAACCCCATCATTGCCTCTTGCCCTTTGTGCAATAGGTTTTGAAGTGAGGTGCATTCATCTAGTTTGTTGGTCAATGCAATCTCCTTCTCGTTGTTTGAAAGCTGAAGTTCTTCAACCCGCACTGTTGCAAGCTGCACTCGTCCCTGGAGTTGCTCAGTAGTTAGTCGATATTCCAATATTTCATCTTTCAGCTGGTTACATTCATTTATCTTTTCATGCAACTGCTGTTCCACTGCTAATTTAATTTCCTCCACAAAATCTAATTTTACTGTTAATGCTTCTTTTTCTTTTTGCAACAGGGAGATTGTGCTTGTGTGTTGTGAAATCCGCTCAATCTCAGAGACTATTCTACTCTCCAACTGCTGTACAGCATTGTATTTCTGTATTAGTTCATTTTCCTTATCATTTAGGAGCGCCTTGAGATTTTCATTTTCAATGGACATATCTTTCCTACTACACTCCAAACTGTCTTTGAACTGCAAACTATTAGTGGCATCATCTTTTAGCTCTTTAACAAGGTTAGCTTGCTCTGAAATGTTCCAAACTTGTTCATCCACTGTTGTCTGCAAGTGTGCATTTGTTGCTGCGAGTGCTTTTGTTTGGATTTGTAGGTCAAGAACCAATTTGGTCATCTCTTCTATCTGCCTCTTCAACTCTTTTCTTTCAGTTTCTTTAGTCTGTACTTCGAGCGTCAATTGAGAATTGCTTTCGTCAACCACTTGCAACCTCTGCTCTAAAGAGGCAACAATACCCAGCCTCTCCTGCAATCTCCCTTCTGCTTCTCCTTTGTATTCATCGAGCTGTTTGGAGAGTTTCCCTAGCTCCTCGTCTTTCCCAGTATTTTCAGCTATAAGGTTATTACAGTGGTTTTTCAAAGATTTCAATTCCTTCTCTAAAATTTGTTCTTTCTCCTCTTTCTCTTTGAGTGAACTGTCGAGTTTTTCTTTTGCTGAACTGCTATCAGCCAACAGAGCCTTCAGGTTTTCCACTTCTTTCTGATTTGCATCATTTATTTCCTTAAGCTTTTCAGTAGTTGTGGCAACCTTGTTTTCAAGTGACAATATCTGAGGTCCACATTCAGCAAGATGAGCTTGATTTAACATGTTCTGTTTCTCCAACTCCGAACACAAGTCACGAATGGTATCATTATTATCTTCAATTTGCTTCTTTAAAACCACAATATTTTTCTCCTTGGACTCAATTTCACTCTTGGTATTTTGTAACTCGGACTCCAAGGTGGAAAGCTGCTCCACTAACGAAGAAAGGTTGTTAGGCATGGTCTGCTCATCAGCAGACTGATTCTCCTTCAGCAGAATACCTTCCTTTTTCACCTTAACCAAGGCCGCTTGCAGTTCTCCAGTCTCCTGCTCTTTACATCTGTTTTGCTCCTTTAATGATTTCGCCTCTTCTGAATACTCGCTCATGCTCTGAAAAAGAGTAGTTTTTTCATGCTCCTTCTCCTCAATAACGTCGTTCAGAGCGTCAATCTCTCTTTCACAGCGCTGCAGGTCAACAATGAGGCGCGCCCTCTCCTCCAAGTGGCATGAATTCAGTCGTTCCAGCTCATCGTTGGTCTGTTCCAGCTCATGGCGCAGAACCGCCGTCTCAGATTCCTGCTTCTGCACCTAAACGACGCAAAGATGTTTATATTCAGCTATGGCTTATTATAACGCAAATACTTGCAGGTTTGAAACCCTGCGCTTTTTTTTTTTACAACATTCTGACTTGCAAGGGCCCCTATCCCAAGCACCCTTCCTACTCCCTGGGGCCCCATTCCCACGTTCACTTATTACTCGCGAGGGCCCCTTTCCCTCCCTACTCACCAGGGCTCCCTTCCCACGATCCCATCCTGCTCCCTATTGCCAGCACTTCCTATAAAGTTAACAGGTCCCTTTTTCCTGTAATCCCTTTGCTCACTGGAAAAATTATTTTTCTACTGTGAAACATTTGAAGAAAATCCAAGTTAAAAATATTAACAGAAGAACATGCAATAGTTCAGAAAAGCAGCTAGTCTGGCACTAAAGTTCAGAGAGTAAAAGTAATTGGAGTTTTGTTTTTTAAATGGTTTCTTTTTGAAAAATTCATACATTTTCTTTGGTTGAAGATAATTTCTCTGAAAGGTCCAGGACAGTATTTTTCAGCTCAGCACATTCTACTTCAAAACCACTGCATTTTGTCGTAACGCATCCCAACTATTAAAAAGAAAACAATGCATTCCTAAATATCATTCATTCATTTTTACATACAATATGCATAGAATAACAAACACAGTTTTTAAAAGTAATGTGTAAAAAGATTCTGTGACTTTAGACATGTTGGTGAAAACCCTAACATGGAGGAAAGTTAGGATCTTAAACAATTAAATTCTGGAGCAATGGACTAAGAGAAAAGAGTCTTCTGTGTTTGAATTGATTTGAGTCTCAAAGTCACATATTCCAGGTATAGAAGGTAGACAAAAATGCTGAAGAAACTCAGCGGGTAGAAAAGCATCTATGGAGTGAAGGAAATAGGTGATGTTTCGGGTCGAGACCCTTCTTCAGAATGTATATATATTCTAGGTATATTCTATTCTAGGTATAGAGTTGCATTACTTATCGGAGTGGATACTGAAGCTTACAAATCAATACCTCAATATCCGGACCATTATGTTCTGCACTCTGTTTATTTTCTCTTTTACTCTACCTGCTGTACTCGTGTATGGTATGATCTGTCCAGATAACACGAAAAACAATGTTTTTTTTACGTACCTCAGATGCGCAACAATAATAAACCAATATTAATTTTCACTGCAGCCGAATCTTAAATAAGAATATTATGAATTATAAAATTACAGAAAGGCTGGTTTTGTAGGTAATAAAGGGATCGGCAATGCACAAATACTTTTACAATCCAACATCCTCACGTAAAAAGATGTTGCAGAGTTTGTGAACTAAATACTGACTCTGGATTCAAGGGTGCAAGTCATCTTCTTGTCTATTTGCACTATGAGTAGCTTGCCCAAATGTAAATAAAACACAATATTTATGGACCTCAAATAAAATGGTCACCTCCTGAATCTTGATGTCAGTGTATAGACAGCAATATGAAGGTGGACACAAAATGCTGGAGTAACTCAGTCGGTCTGGCAGCATCTCTGGAGAAAAGGAACAGGCAATGTTTCAGGTCGAGACCCCTATTCCTTTTCTCCAGAGATTCTGCTTGACCTGCTGAGTTACTCCAGCATTTTGTGTCTATCTTTGGAGTAAACCAGCATCTGCAGTTCCTTCCTGCACAGCAGCATGACGGTGTTTGGAATACTTACTTTTTCTTCAGTGTTCAGTAGTTTTTCACTCAAATCTTGGCTGCTTATTTCTCGGGCTTTCAAGGATTCCTTGCATTTATCCAACTTCAGCAACTTTGCTGAGTTTTCTTCCAACACGTGTTCCTTTTCTGCAAGTGAACTTTCCAGGTAGTCTTTCCTGTCGCTGACTCTAGAGATGAGTAAGTAAGTAATTTTTATTTATATAGCACTTTTAAATCAAATCACGTTGAAGCCAAAGTGCTTTACAGAGAAGAAATTAGATTTCCATACATCCATATAAAATAAAAAATAAAAAAGACACAATACACTATAGGATTCAACATGAAACGTCCCCCCACAGCAGAATCCACTGTGAGGGAAGGCATCAAAAAGTCCAGTTCTCCTCCTCCTCATAGTCCACCCGAGGTCGGGGCCTATTTGGGGCCTCCTCAGCCAGTCCGATGTTTTCAGGCCCTCTTGCCGGGAAGATGGAACATCGGCATCGGGTGAACACTCCTCAGCGGCTTGGAACGTCTGAAACGGCCGCTTCCTCCCCGGAGACTGCGGCACCCAAAGTCCTCAGGCCGCGCCGGTTGGAGCTCCGACTCTGGCGATCTCAAGATTAGACCTCCAAAATAAAAGTTTTACACTAAAAAGGGTGAAAAGACGGACTGCAGGCAGGCTGCCATACACAAATGGCGCCCACTCCTGCACATCCGCCATTTTGTTTAACATCAGTTTCATTGAGTTGAGTTAAACATTCATTACAGAGGACAATGAAAAATGAGAAGCTAAAGCCGAAACAAGATTAAGTGACAGATTTAGTGCAAGTTACAAAATTATACAGCATTTTCATAGAAAAAATAAGAAGAAATGGTTTCTTTATTTGCTGGAAGAGAATCAGGTTACACAGAAATTCATCAAAACATCCATTATGCCTACGATGTCCATCATCTCTGATAGAATTATTAACTTAATCATATTCCCTTAGCTCCTTTTCCACTTTATATATCTAATCCCCTTTCAAAAATTAACACTATTTCTACTATAGTTTGAGGCTGCACATTCCATATCATAGTAAATTTATTTTAGACTTCAGGGATACAGTGTGGATCTTCGGCCCACCGAGTCCGCACCGACTAGCGATCACCTCGTACACTGACACTATCCTACATAAAATAGGGACAATTTACAATTTCACCAAAGCAAATTAACCTATAAACATGTACATCTTTGGAGTGTGGGAGGAAACCAGAGAAAACCCACGCAGTTACAGGGAGAATGTATACACACTGTGCAGGCAGCACCCATAGTTAGGATTGTACATGGGTCTCTGGTGCTGTAAGGCAGCAACTCGACCACTTCACCACTGTGCTGCCCTTGCTAAATGAGGAAACATTTTCCACATGGCAGTTCCATAAAAGGTCTGCCTGCTTCTTAAATCCCTGTTCAGAACATTCATGGGAAATTACTGCCACTTGGCAAACAAGTAACCTTTGGTGGAAATGTGTCAGCCTCGATAACAATCAGCACGGGAGCACCTCAAGACTGCGTGCTCAGCCCCCTGCTGTACTCACTCTATACTCATGACTGCGTATAGTGCGAACTCCATCATCAAGTTCGCTGACGACACCACTGTTGTGGGACATATCACTGATGGGGACGAGTCAGAGTATAGAAGAGAGATCGACCAACTGACCAAATGGTGCCAGCACAATTCTATCAAATCAATTCTATCATCTCAATTCTATCAAACATTATACTTTAAAATGACTGACAACTTGTCCCAAAATTGGCCAAGGGGAGGTTTGAAGTGGTGAACAAAGGCTCAGCGCTGTGAAAAATAAAATCTGTCCTATGATCTTTGATGGATCAGCATATCCACATGCAGATAGCAATGCTGTACAAAGATCCCTGGTAAGTTTTCTGTTCTTCTAAGGGAGTAAGATGGGTTGAAAGATGCCTTGCTTCCACTCCCGTTCTGCATGTTACAGATGGCTGCAAAATCTTATGAGAGTTTGACAGAATCCAACAGTTGGTGTTTCACCGGAAAAATGGTTTGGTTTGTGTGCCCTTTCTGCTGTTTGCATTTGACCTCCGTAAATTCCCATTGGACAGATTAAAGGTGCTTAGAGCGTACCTGAATGCTTCTCCCCCATTTTGAGCAGGCACAGTCAGAATCATAGAGTTATGCAGCACAGTATAACTGCGCCCTTCAGCTCAACTCATCTGCAACGACCAAGTTACCCAAACCAGCTCATCCAATTTGCCTGCACCTGGCCCATATGCCTCCAAACCTTTCCTATCCACGTACCTATCCAAATGTCTTTTTAAATGTTGCCATCTGGGAACTCGTTCCATATGGAAGTGTCCAATATAAAAACAGGTTGGTGGATCGAGTGACTGCTTTAAATTACTACCAACTGTAGGTGGGTGTTAGGAGCATTAGGTGGGAGCTGATAGACTTGAGACGGACAGATAATAGGGAAAGAAGTAAGGGAATAGGACTGATGGAATCACTCCAAGAGCTAGCAAAAGCTTGGTGGGCTAACTGGCTTCCAATGTCATAGAAAATAAAAATATGCTGTTGTACTCATCACCAAAGAGGATGGAACCCACACACTTTCTACAAATGTTTGGCATATGGATTCCTTAGATTTGACTGAGATGACTCATATCCCCAACAAAATGCCAATGCTGGCGTTGGCTGTCTCCCAAAACCAAGAGAAAAAAAAATTTGATATTCAAATTATGCAAATCAAAATTGAGCACTGCTCCACTGTTGTCAACATGAAACATAGATAATGTTCCTACCTATTTAACTGCTCCTTCAGATCGGAAACAAGTTGCTGGTGCTGGTCAAAATCACGGCTTTGCTGGCTTCGCAAACGGGACAGCTGATTTTGTAACTGTTCAGCTTCATTCTGCATCAGGGAAGGTAAAGTATTCAGCAGACTCACAGCAAATGGTCTTGGTTTTTATGTCACACTTGAGGCACAGCAACAAGTTCAAAATTTAATCTTCTACCCCCATTTTATTTTGAAAATGTCAAAAGATGTCAAAGCTACAGTACAGGCTCTGTCAAACTGGTTGAACGTTCATTAATGAATTTGTAGAGCATTAGTTCATATGAAATTTCTCAGCAACGTCACTCAAGATGAACTCCCATTCTATTCTGAACAATGCAAATATAATTTTTAAGAAGCATCACCGCAAAAGCCGAAACAAATAGACGATGACAAAGAAACACAGTTCAGTTTTCATCAAACCTCCTCCAGCATCTAGTGGTCACACGTCTAGTTGGTGATGGACACTGACATTTATTATTTTTCCAATGTATCCCTGTATATCAACTGGGTGTTCAAAATAGATCGATGCCTGGCAAAGATTAAATCTATTGGCACTCAACTCCACTAACAACTGCTTTTTATCAATACTCTGCATTTCGAAAATGGCCAGAGATTCTAGCACTCAAATCTAGCAGAACTTTAAAAAGTTTAAGAGGCAATGCATTTGATTTTTCATTCATTGATGTCTATTCAGAGTGGCTCTGCAGGCAGTTTTGTTACCTCACAGTTCCAATGACTGAGACTCAATCCTGAGCTCGGGTGGTGTGTGGAGTTAAAACATTTCCCCTGTCGCCACATAGGTTTACCCAGCTGCTCTGGTTTTCTCCATATCCCACAGGCAGGCAGGTGCTTGGGTTAATAGCCTACTACAAATGATCACATAGATAGATGGAAGGAAAATCAGGGTGGAGTTGATAGGCATGTGTTCCAAGAATAGGTTGCAGGGAAATTGAGATGCAAGGAACTGCAGATATTGGAATCTTGCATAGAACACAATCACTGGAGTAACTCAGCTTGTCAGGCAGCATCACTCAAGGGCATGGATATACGGCGTTTCAGATCAGGACCCTTCTGCAAATGGAATTTTGCTCAGAAATTGAGTTAATCACTCCAGAGCCAGGTAAAAGACAATGGGCCGAATAACCACCTTCTAAGTTGCAATGGAACACGAATAAAAGGAGTACATCCCTACAAGCACTACTGACTCTGCATTCTGGTCTCTCGCTGACAGGCGTCTTCTCAAACATTTTATGCAGCGCAGAAGTGAACACAGAACATTTTATCCTTGGAAAGCACTGGGTATGCGATGCAATTCAAATTTTAAAGAACCTCATCATATTCATTTGCAATAGAGAGATTTTTTTGGCTTCCATGAGCAGAACCTGCCATAGTAAAGAGGTAAACTTTCTGCAAAGGCTCAACATCTGTTTAATGATGAACAAATCCAGCTTCAACACATGGCTATTATAGAGAGATGAATACCTAAATAGTTCTGTTCAGCAGCATAGTTGACACCAAGGTGGTCATTTAGCTGCAGCTACAAATTTACTATGAGAAATATATTTGGTCATGTCCACTTTCTTTGCCCTTACACAGCTGAAAACAAGCAAATAGAAGTGGTGGAAATTTAATTATCAGGATAGCAGGGCCAGACATAAGCTTAAGTATTTGATTCCACTGGCAAGGAAAGAATGCTATAATATCTGGATGGTTTAATTAGCTAGAATTCTCAGGAACAAAATGTATGCTGTGGCCATAACCACATCGATTATCTACTTCATCTAACAGTACGGAAATAATGAACCATGCATTGAGCTTACTCCGTGGCATGCTCACCAAGAGATTTTGTCCCTAGTGTGTGTTGGTTTTGCAAAACTAGTTGCCCAGAGGTAAATACGTATTTGAAGCAAGAAATAAATACAAAAAATATTATTCATCTCCAAGACTTAGCTGGTCTTGTTATTATTCTGGCTGTTTATGTATAGCCTGGCCCAGGATCCAAGACCCGACCAATGCCTCCACACCTTCATTGTTGTGAACCACCAAGCCATTTCCAACCACCCTTTTCCTTGTACAAATCCCTCCAAATAGATTTCTACCCCAGGCACATCAATAAGTAGATGTGCCTAACATCCCCACTGGCACCCTTTGCAATTATGACAATGATTCTATCCCTCCTTTTCCAGCAGTAATTTTTGAAACCCGATATAAAATATCATCCTTCCGAGGTGTCCTCATCACCATCCACAATATCATTCACCAGGCTTCATTATTCTTTTCCATCACATTCTAGCCAGACTGCCAACAATGCTATTTTCTATGCTCATTCTGTAACCTTTGGCGTTTACTAAAATTCCAACATGGTGTCCCTTCTCTCTGCCCATCTCCCAACTGTATAATTATGAAGCAAATGTGCCTCATTGAAAACGTAAAGAGCAGAGTTTGACCTTACCAGCCCTTCGCAGCCTAGAGTTAATCATCTCATGCCCAGACCAAGTACTTGTGGATCTACATTACCTTCTGGTTAAACAATGCTCCAAGTTTTCAAACCCTTCCATGTCACAGCTCTCCTTAATTTTGCACACTGCTCCTGCTCTCAAATTCTCAGATCTGCTCAGTCCGCCTTAACCTACCTGACCGGTACATCGGCAAGACCAAGCGCAGGCTCGGCGATCGTTTCGCTGAACACCTCCGCTCAGTCTGCCTTAAGCTACCTGATCTCCCGGTTGCACAGCACTTCAACAATCCCATTCCCAATCTCACCTATCTGTCCTGAGCCTCCTCCATTGTCAGTGAGGCCCAGTGCAAATTGGAGGAACAGTACCTCATATTTCGCTTGGGTAGCTTATACCCCAGCGGTATGAACATTGACTTCTCTAACATCAAAAAGCCCTTGCTGTCCATCTCTCTCCATCCCCCCCCCCCTTCCCAGTTCTCCCACCAGTCTTACTGTCTCCATCTAAATTCTATCTGTCCCGCCCACTCCCTTGACATCAGACTGAAGGGTCTCGACCCGAAACATCGGCCATTCCTTCTCTCCAGAGATGCTGTCTGTCCCGCTGAGTTACTCCAGCATTTTTTGTCTACCTCAAATTCTCAGAGATATCACCACTTGTCCATGGAGACATACAGCATGGAAACAGTCCTATGTTGGCTTTCTGCTCATCTTTAATTTAATTGGTATTTCTGGTGACCATGTCAACAACTGCCAAATCTCAATACTTCAGAATACCCTCCCGACACTACCTCCTTTCCTTCCTCCTTTCAGGTACATTCTATGACCTACTGATTTGATTACATTGCAGGGAACTCTCAGGTTCAAAAATGAGCCGCTTTGAGCATCTGGATTTTTGAAGGGGTTCTAACTTTAGGAATCTTATGCGTAGCACAAGAAGAGGAAACATCTCAGGTGTGCATTACATCATCTTTCTGACTGTATGTTTTTTCCATCACTGAAAACTAATTTCCAAGTGTTATTTTTCTTGATCATTCTTGACTAATACTTAACACAACCGAGCTACACAAAAGTAAACCTTAGTTTATAAAGTATAAACGCACACACACACTCACACACACAAATGGAAATCTAACCCAACATTATACAACTAACAACACATTGCAGCGGTTGCTTTTCACATCAAAAGTGAATCATGGGCAAACACACACCTGGGGAACCCTCAGAAGCAGCCCCTCTTCATAGACACCAAAGGCCACCTGTATTAAAAGGCTCTGTTACAAAATCCTGAAGTGAAGTTTTTTTTTGCATTGAAAAGATTAAACATGATTCAAAAGTTCAAACTCAAGAGGATTGACTTAAAAGTTTTGATCTTATATTGTAACGATAAACTTTGAGAAGACCACATATAATGGAAGTGGCAGGCATAGAATTTTCAATCAGTAGTTTTGATGAAGAGAATTCCTTCACACAAAGGGTGGTGATTTTTTAGAACTCTCTTTCTCAAGGGCTGGAAAGGGTCATTCACCAATTTGATTAAAAAAGGAGAATGGGTTTAAAGAGATTAAGAGAATCAAAGGATATGAGGATATGCAGGAAAATGGTATTTAAATAAAAGACCAGCCATTACCTTGATGAGTAGTGGAGCTGGTTTAAGGGACCAAATTGGCTTTCTCCTGCTCTCCTCCCCCCCCCCCCCATCCCCCATTTCATTATCTTCACCATGGACAGATGACAGAGACTCATTTGTCATTTGTCCACACAAAACCTATTCTGTAAGTCAGGGGAACCAAATTTCTCAATAATAGGTGGAATTGAACAAAAATTAAACAAATATCTGTCTAACAAATTTTAGTCAGCATCTTAAATGAGCGGAAGCTTGTAATTTAACAAAAAATGAGATCACCATAACAAAGAATAATTAGAAATTTCTGTCAAGCACAATAAACCAAAAGTCCACACATATTAGTAGATTAGTAGCTACTTTTTTAATACTTTAAACACAACGGTTAATATTAGATGTGTCGGAAGGAACTGCAGATACTGGTTTAAACCGAAGACAGACACAAAAAGCTGGAGTAACTCAACGGGACAGGCGGCATCTCTGGAGAGAAGGAATGGGTGACATTTCGGGTCAAGACCCTTCTCGACCCATTCAAAACGTCACCCATTCCTTCCCAGAGATGCTGCCTGTCCTGGTTAATATTAGATAATTGTTATATTAAACTACTTTGAACAGTCCACCTTACCTGGTGGAATTCTACTCTGGCATGGAGCTGTGCTCTGTCCTCCAGATCTTGACAGCGTTCTTCCAAGACCAGGATTTGCTCTTGCAGTCTGTTCCTCTCCACTTCTAACTCGTTGACAACTGCCCTCAGTCCTGCACGATAATAAATAAGTTGCAATGCTATTAAAATAAAAACTAAACTGAATGTCATCACGGTGCACTGTAAGTTAGTAAAACACTTGAAAGATATCAACTTTGAAAGATATGCTGACGTTAGTTTTTAATTTAAATTTCTTGCTCCGGATTTTGCTGCAGAATTAATGCAGAATTTTGAATATACACTGGACCCCAACTTCCACAGAGATAAACATAGAAATCAGGAAGTAGTCATCTGAGCTGCTCTGCTGTTCCAAAAGTTAGCTTTATCATTAGCTCCCTAGAAAGCTGCGTTTAAATGCATGAAGATGCAAAATTACATTATTATCCTGAACGATAGAAAATCTAAACTCACCAGATAAAGCTGGGAGTTGTCCATGCCACTGAACAGAAACATTAAAGGGCTTACGCAACTTTTTCGGCGACTGTCGGCACCCATCAAAGGTCATCGAACATTTTCAACATGTTGAAAATTCAGCAACAAGCAGAAAGACTCTACGACCCTTTGGAGACCTGTCACGACCATACAGGCTGTATGGTCGTGAGAGGTCTCCTTTGGTCGTGAAAGGTCTCCAAGAGTCGTAGCGTCTTTCTGGTCCCCGCTGGATTTTCAACATGTTGAAAATTTTTGGCGACTTATGACGGGTGCCGACAGTCGTGTAAAAGCTGTGTAAGTGGGACAGGCCCTTAACAGAGATCAAACTCAATTTACTGCTGACCTCTTTCCACATCCATCAGGCTCTTGATTACTACACACTAATCCCAACTATGCATTTAGTTTAGTTCAGAGATACAGCGTGGAACAGGCCCTTCGGTCCACCGGGTCCGCGCCGACCAGTGACCCCGCACATTAACACTATCCCTACACACACTAGGGACATTTTTTACACTCACCACGCCAATCTACCTACATACCTGTACATCTTTGGAGTGTGGGAGAAAACTGAAGATCTTGGAGAAAACCCACCAACTAGCGGGGAGAACGTACGAACTCCGTACAGACAGCACCCGTAGTCAGGATTGAAACCGGGTCTCCTTCGCTGCAAGGCAGAAACTCTACTGCTGCGCCACTGTGTCACCCTCTGGACTCTCTTTGATTTCCCTTCCCAACCTCTCTATCCTGGGCCTCCTCCATTGCCATAGTGAGGCCATATCATAAAGCGGAGGAACAGTTCCACTTGGGTAGCTTACAGCCCAACAGAATGCAAATCTCCTATTTCAGGTAGCAACCAACCCCCCACAACATTCCTCCCTCACTTCCCTGTTCCCCCCACAGGTACACACACACACACACACACCTATATTTGTGTGTGTGTACCTGGGTATTGCACACTCCTTTCCATTTCATCCCATCCTCTGACTCCACATTTCACTCCTTGTCTCTCGTTATTTTACACCCTTTAGTCTCCTTTCCATCTCTGGCCTTTCTTTGTTCACTCATCTGCCAATAAAAAAATTATCCTCCCCTGCATCTACTTATCACTTGCCAGGCTTTGCATCACCACACGGCTGTTCCAATTTCTCCCCCTTACTTCAATCAGTCGGAAGAACATCATCTTTCCACATCCTCCAGAGATGCTGCCTGACCTTCTGAGTTACTCCAGCACTTTGTCCTTCCCCCCCCCCCACCCCCCCCTTCTCTTTTTTTCAAATGTTCTTCATACTTTTTCTTCGTTAGCTTTCATTTCTTCCTGAATCACTTTTTTCTATTCCTTTATTTTGATTTTTGTTCCAAATTTGACTAATTGGAGCCACAATATTAAATATATTTTCAATCTGATTGGATGCACACAATAGCTACTTGGCCAAATCATGCAGATCCCAAAAAGCAACAGCAGAGGGCACTTCAGTAAATTCAAAATAAAGGTTTGGTT
The DNA here is from genome assembly GCF_010909765.2 of Amblyraja radiata. Taxonomy (NCBI): domain Eukaryota; kingdom Metazoa; phylum Chordata; class Chondrichthyes; order Rajiformes; family Rajidae; genus Amblyraja; species Amblyraja radiata. The sequence continues at coordinate 7,968,308 of NC_045975.1, forward strand.
TAGTTTAGTTTGGGATACCTCATGGAATCGGGTCCTTCGGCCCATTGAGTCCACACTGACTAGCGACCTGTTCTACACACTCCCTACACATTAGGGGCAATTTATAGACCAATTGACCTACAAACCCAAAGCCTAAATAATTTAAGTGTAATGAATGACTGGCACCATGCTGAGAGCAAAATCCGGTCTGTATATATAGTAAGCTCATGAGTCAAATAATATGAAATTAGATTTTTAAAACCCCGAATCTGGCTTTGTAGATGGCTTGAACGCAGAATGTGTAAGAAAGAACTGCAGATGCTGGCTTAAATTGAAGGTAGACACAGACTGAAGAAGGGTCTCGACCCGAAATGTCGCCCATTCCTTCTCTCCAGAGATGCTGCCTCACCCACTGAGTTACTCCAGCATTTTGTGTCTACCTTTGGCTTGAACGCAAACATGCAAGTTAATTTCAATGTAATGTTTTAATAACCCTCGAGCCTACACAACATGGCTTTAAGTGATGCATCGCACTGAACATCATCAGCAGATTCCTCTCAAAACTCTAGATTTCAGACAGAATATTGTCTTCCTGCTTAAGGTTGAGTGAGGGGCAAGGGTTGAAGGAGAGCAAAGATAGACACAAAAGGCTGGGGTAACTCAGTGGGTCAGGCAGCATCTCTGGAAAAAAGGAATAGGTGACGTTTTGGGTGAGAAGAAGGGTCTCGATCAGAAACATCAGATATTCCTTCTCTGCAGAGATGTTGCCTGAGCTGCTGAGTTACCCCAGCTTTTTGTGTGTATCTGCGGTTTAAACCAGCATCCGCACTTCCTTCCCACACATTGAAGGAGAGAATGAAAGGCCAGACAGTGAAACAAACAAAAACATACATAGTGCAGGAAAGAAGTAAGCAAGTAGAATGAAAAATCATGGCAAAAAATAAACAGCTGAAGGGAGAGGACTTGGTGGTGGAGACCAGAGTGATGGGGAAGAGGGGCATGAAATAAAATTACTTCACACGCTAGAATTTTGAAATAAAAACAGGCGTCGCGTAAAACTCACATGTAGCACATGAAGAAAGAATTAAAGATCTAATATTTCACTTCAATAACCTTTCATTGTGAAATGTTCAGCTCTGGTAAAAGATTACCAATCCTCATAAACATGCTCTTAATCCCTCTGGGACAGCATGGATTTGGATAGCAAAAAACCATTAAAGGACAAGAAACTGTAAGGTGGTACTGAGATAGTACGTGGAAGGACGAGACTCCGTTTTTTTTTTAACATGAGTAACGATGGCATATTTAATGGCAAAGCAGGAAGAGCGATGGACAGACTCAAGGGACCTTTGAAAACATTGGGCAAAGCAGGGGTAGTTGCCGAGAAGAGTTCTAGAAGCTGCAAAATGATAAAAAAAAAAAGAAATGTTGAGTGGTATATACACGAGGCAAAAACTACTCTGGATGTTCATACTGCAGGTGACGAAGATGCTTGAGGCAGACAAGCAGATAGTTTACCCAAGCAAAACACAAAGTGCTGAAGGAACTCAGTGGGTCAGGTGGGATCTGTGGAGGGAATGGGCAGGCGATATTTTAAACAATAGATGCAGGAGTAGGCCATTCGGCTCTTTGAGCCAATGTGATCATGGCTGATCATCCCCAATCAGTATCCCGTTCCTGCCTTCTCCCCATATCCGGAAGTGGCGGCGCCCGGAACGGCTGCGGCTCGCCTGCAGTCCGTTTGTCTTTTACTTTTTTGTGTTGTATTTTATTTCGTTTTGTCTAGTTACGTTTTTGGTTTTTAGGTCGCGTTTATGTGTGGGGGGGGGGGGGGGTGAAACGGGGCTTGCTGTCTCTCCCTTCGGGGGAATACGACCTTTTTGTCGTATCCCCCTTCTCTGCCTCCATCTACACTGAGGCCTAATGGCGGAGCTGGCGACCTCGGGACTCTGGAGGCAGCTGACAGGACTCGCCCTGAGCTCCCGTGAGGGTGGCCCAGCTCGGGGCTGGAACTGCGCTCTCGTGAGAGCGGCCTGGCGAGGGGCTGAGAGACTTTCCCGTGAGGGGCTGTGGCCCGTCGGAGTGGCCCAGCCCGAGGGTGGAACGGCACTCCCGTCGGAGTGGCCCAGCCCGAGGGAGGAACGGCACTCCCGTCGGAGTGGCCCAGCCCGAGGGTGGAACGGCACTCCCGTCGGAGTGGCCCAGCCCGAGGGTGGAACGGCACTCCCGTCGGAGTGGCCCAGCCCGAGGGAGAACGGCACTCCCGTCGGAGTGGCCCAGCCCGAGGGAGAACGGCACTCCCGTCGGAGTGGCCCAGCCCGAGGGTGGAACGGCACTCCCGTCGGAGTGGCCCAGCTCGAGGGAGAACGGCACTCCCGTCGGAGTGGCCCAGCCCGAGGGAGAACGGCACTCACGTGAGGGCGATCCGGCTCGGGGCTGGAATGGTGCTCCGGTGGCTGGGACGGCGTTCTGAGGCGGTGACCTGAGTCTGGGGTTCAGCCGCGGGCCAGCGGCTGCGTGTGCTGGACTGGAGGGCGGCAGCTTCGACCACCCCCGGGCCGCGGTGTTTGAACCGGCCCGTTCGCGGGGTTCGGTGAGCCGCGGGACTGTTTGTACCATCGCCCGGTGGGGAATCGCCTCAGCGCAGAGGGAGAAGAGGAGGGAAGAGACAGTAACCGTAAGATTTTTGCCTCCACCACAGTGAGGAGGTGCTTGGAGGATACACTGTGGTGGATGTTAATTTGTGTTTATTGTTGTTTATTATTGTATGATTGTATGTATGACTGCAGGCACGAAATTTCGTTCAGACCGTAAGGTCTGAATGACAATAAAGGTATTCAATCAATCAATCAATCAATCAATCAATCATATCCCCTGACTCCGCTATTTTTAAGAGCACTATCTAGCACTCTCTTGAAAGCATCCAGAGAACCTGCCTCCACCTCCCTCTGAGGCAGAGAATTCCACACTCACCACTCTCTGTGAGAAAAAGTGTTTCCTGGTCTCCGTTCTAAATGGCTTACTCCTTATTCTTAAACTGTGGCCCCTAGTTCTGGACTCCCCCAACATCGGGAACATGTTTCCTGCCTCTAGTGTGTCCAAGCCCTTAACAATCTTATATGTTTCAATGAGATCCCCTCTCATCCTTCTAAACTCCAGAGTGTATAAGCCCAGCTGCTCCATTCTCTCAGCATATGACAGTCCCGCCATCCCGGGAATTAACCCTGTAAACCTACGCTGCACTCCCTCAATAGCAAGAATGTCCTTCCTCAAATTAGGGGACCAAAACTGCACACAATACTCCAGGTGTGGTCTCACTAGGGCTCTGTACAACTGTAGAAGGACCTCTTTGCTCCTATATTCGATTTCTCTTGTCATAGGTTATTTTGGATGAGGACCCTTCTTCAGAATTGGATAGTTTAGATCTTTTTGAGATCAAAGGTAAACGAGCAAGCCTCCTAATGATCATGCGTGAGCTAATATTGACTTCAACCTTGCATTCCTCCCTATAAACATTAAGATTTTATTCTCTTGCTTATCAAGAATCTATCTCTCCGTCTTAAAACCATTAATAAAAACATTCAAAGAATGCATCTACTTTGCTTTAAGGATAAGAGTTCCAATGATACACACCCTCAGGAAAAAAATCACCTCCTCTCCTTATTTTTAAACAATGGCTCCGAGTTCTAGTCTTTCTCTCAAGTTTCAATCAAACTGCCTCTCAATCTTTGTAACTCTACATGCATGCCCTGTCCAACAATTCCAGATATTAGTCTAACAATCTTCTCTGAACAGCTTCCAATATTTATCGTGTGTGAAAACAGGGAGGATTGGAATCAGGAGGCAGAAATGGTTTTGCATTGAGAAGTGGAGCCTTGGATTATGCTTTACCCCCATTTTGGTCTTGGTATCCCAGTCGGGGTATTAAAAACAAGAGGGCAAAAGTTTAAGCAAAAAGGGCAGAGTTTTAGAATGGATAAAAGGGGCAAGTTAATTGCAAAAAGTAGTTGATAATTGGAATGCACTGCTAGAGGTGGTGGTGGAATCAGACACAATTACAATGTTTAAGAGCTATTTAGACAGTTGGGTAAAATGTAGAAAGAATCAGTGTCAAATGAATTAGTGTGGATGGGCAGAATGTTTGGCGTGGATATGTGGACCAAGGGGACATTTCTGTCTTGTACGAGTCTAAGACTCTATAATTATATAAGTAAGGCACCCATCGAGATTAGTGACATCTGCAGTCCAATCTGCAGCTCTCTAAGAAACATGAATTATAATTAAGGAAAAGGTGATAATAATAATAATAATAAATGTTATTTATGGGCTCCTTTCAAGAGTCTCAAGGACACCTTACAAAAATTGCGCATGTAGAGGAAAAACATGTAAGGGGAATGAAATAAATAGTAGAGACATGACTAGTACACAAAGTAAAGACAGAATTCAATACAAAACACAGTATGAGGCACCTTTAAGCAAAGGAGATGGCAAGGATGAAAAAGCAAAAAGCAAAGAAGCAGGTGAACCCTTCCAGTTAATTGCAGATTCCATAAGACATCATTAATGTACAGAAAAAATATAAACTGGGAAATAATAAAGGGCTCAGAAATGCAGAATATATTAGCAGAAAAATAGATAATCAGCCAGAGGATCGTGCGTATTCAATGAGCAATCCCTCACTTAAAAACGACTTTAACTCTGAAAATGTATTGTGCTTTCTTGTCACTTCCCCATATCTTAACATTAATGGAAATAAATTAGGCAAGACAACATGGCTACTACCCACAAAGTTGTCAATACCAGTAATGTGTGCAGATTTAAAGAAATGCCTGGGTCACATTTATTTGCACTTTGATGACGTGAAGACAAATATTCAAATAGCTACTTTCTAATGAAATGATAGCATCTTAAGAGCAGATTACTTCTAATGTCATTTGGGCTACAACTTAACCATCTGGCTGTACATCCATAAACTTTCTCTACCAGATATCTTTACAATAGCAGCGCAAACTATATATTCACTAATCTATTTTTAACTTCTAACTTTGTACCAACTGAGTGTAAAAATTATAGTCAGTTTTGGATTAATTCTCAACTCCCCTGCCTTGCAGCTTTAAAGCCAGTTTGGGTGCTAATACGAAAAATAAACAGCGATGCAGATGATACCTTGAAATGACAACTAGCCAGTTCTTCCAGCATGCACATGTTTATTTAGAATTGCAAATTATTCAACGGGACAATTTGGAGAGGGGGGAGAAAACAAAAATCCAAATAGTGCTGACTTGGGTTAGAATGTGCCAATAAACAAAATGGGTTATTTAAATAAATGCAAAGATTAAATAAAAAGCACCACAAAATTCATGTGCAGTGCATGCTTTCAAAATCCGTCTAGTGGGTATCACACCTGTATGATCGGAACTGTACTCTGGCCACAAACCTCCCAAATTCTCCCCATCGGTTGCATCATTGTGATCCACGTTAATGCCGGACTTTTCAAAGTGCTTTTTATCTTCATTTTCATAAATAATAATATCCTAAACAATAATAGAAACGTTTACTTCCTTGCACATGAATCCACAATACAGTTGTTCCACAAAGTTGCTGTATAATAAAAATAATAATATATTTTATTGTCATTGCACATTAGTGCAACGAGATTTAGTATGCAGCTTCCAACCGATGTAAAAGAAAAGTAAAATAAATAAATAAGCTGTGTGACGTGACCATCCGAGGGAGACAGTCCAGGGGGGATGGGGGGCATTCAGCAGGGCCGGTTCAGAGCCGCTATAGCTCTGGGAATAAAGCTGTTTCTGAGTCTGGAGGTTCGGGCGTAGAAGGCCTTGTAACGTCTGCCGGAGGGAAGTAGTTCGAACAGTCCATTACAAGGGTGTGAGGAGTCTTTATGGATGCTGACGGCCTTCCTGAGGCACCGTGTGTGGTAGATGCCCTCCAAGGCTGGTAGCTGTGTCCCAATAATCCTCTGCGCTATTATCAACCCTTTAAATTTCCCAAGCGCAGTTACTTGGTATCAAGCTAAAATGAATTCACAAACGCTCTACTAATTTGCTTTGATGTATTTTAAATACTTCCCTTGAAGAATAGATCCGTAAATTATCGGTAGTAACAGAGACAGAGATACTGTGCACACTGGATGGAACCCAATGAGTATTAACACCAAACATGAAAAATGGGAATTAAAATTGGTCAGGTTGTCACAACCACAGAAGCTGTCATTTGGCCCATCATGTCCAAAACTGATCTTTATGTTGAACTATTCAAATGTTTGTAATAAAAAGGGGTAAATTCTGTAAAATGACAAATATTGTTGTCCTTTCCAGATTTGACAGTGATTTCCAAAAGTGTATTTCTGTCAGTATTGTTTTGTCATTTTACTTTTAATATTAGAAATTGAACATGTGCATGATATAATGCTTCCACATTGTGTGAGGCCATCCATCTCAGTCCAACTTATAATGGCACTGAAAATTGAGTTGAAGGCTTTTTCAGTTTAGCAAATCTCAGTATATATTTACCTTCTCAAAACTACTGAAGGCTTTAGACTTTCGAGATGCAGCAGGGAAACAGGCCCTTCGGCCCAATGAGTCCAGGCCGACCAGCGATCACCCCGGACACTATCCTGCACACTAGGGACAATTTACAATTTTTACCGAAGCCAATTAACCTGCAAACCTGTATGCCTTTGGAGTGTGGGAGGAAACAGTAGCACCCAGAGAAAACCCACGTGGTCATGGGGAGAACAAACAAACTCGGTACAGAGAGCACCCGTGGTCAGGATCGAACCCGAGTGTCTGGTGCTGTAAGGCAGCAACTCTACCACTGTGCCACTGTGCTGCCCCCAACCGCCCCCCCCCCCCCCCCCCCCCCACCCGCACAACAACAACAAAAATATTCAACCGTGGCAAAGCTTAAAATTAATAACAGCGTAAAATGTCGAGCAAACTCAAGCATAAATTTCCCACAGATGTATAAAATCAAAGTTTAAACTGAAAGTGTCAGACTGATCACATACCCTAAGTTTTTGGCCATCCGAGGTCTGCTTTGTCCATCCTTGATCCTGTCCTCGTCTCTGAAGATCCCCCAGTTCCTCCTCCAGCTCCTGCAGTTCTGAGACCAAAGCTGGATCAGAGCAGCCAGGAAAGAACCAGTCATCCTCAATCAGTTTTGTGCCACAGGAAGACACGGCATTCAGAAAGACAGCATGAACACAGACACAATATAGACTGATTGTACCCTAGTGACCATCGCTACCTTGTGGCTTCCCCAAGGTAAGGTGTTAGTTTCTGACTGGGCTAAAACACCTTGCAGCTGGCTGGCTGGCTTTAAATTTTAAAAGCTTGCAGTAACAAAACTAAATTAACATCACTGGTATTCCAGAGACAACTAATACCAATACTGATTTATGTATTGATATTATTTCAGTATTTTTGCAAGAGCGGCAGATTTGTCATTTAACCTGCAAATCCATTAATAAACTGTGACGCCTGGACAAAAAGGTAAGTGTTCTACCTTTGCAATTACCAATGTAAATATAGGGGGAAATTAATCCTTACACATTGAAAAGTTATAAGGAAGTTTGGTTCATTTTACTTACATCAGGTAATGGATGGAGTAAACTATGGGTTAAAACAGCGTTCCCTGTCACTACTAAATACTCCAAAGAGTTGTACAACACAGAAACATGCCCTTTTCCATCCAACGTGTCTGCGCCGACTATCATGCCATCTATATTAACCCCACTTGCCTATGTTAAATAAACCTCCTAATCTTTCAGTGAAACTTGCGTATTTATAAAAACTCACTCTAAAGGATGTAATTGGAAATTTAACTTAATGTTTAATGCAGAGCTAAATGTTATACAATGATTAGAGTACTGAATTAACTAAATAATTCAATGAGAGTATATTTTAGTTGAGGTTTATGACAATTTTGGAAAATGAGCAGTGGCTTTAACTGGATTCTACTAATCATTTTAGTACATTACTAGGGCATTAATTTTATCAGGTCTCACATGGTAGGCAAGTGCAGAAGATTTGGGCACATACAATCCAAGGTGGGCTAGCCAGATGGATCTAAATAGGAGGCATTGATGGAAGGATGTTTTTCGGATGGGAAATCTGTGATTATTGTGGTACCACAGGGATCAGAGCTGGGATTTCCGTTGTTTGGTGATAACAGCTTGGATCACAATATAGGAAGTAAGCTTGCAGGTGACATGAAAATTGGTGGTTTATGGAGAGCGAGGAGGTTTGTCCAAGGTTACAGCAGGATATAGATGAGATGGAAAGTTGGGCGGCGCACAGGCAGATAGAATTTGTGAGAATGAGAGTGAGAAGGTTAAGGAGTGACCTGAGAGAAGTATGTAAGATAGAAAATCAGAAATTAAATCAGACAGGATAGATAGCCAAAATATTTTTTCCATGGTAGAGTTACAAAACAAGAGAACATAGGTTTAAGGTGAGAAGAGGGAGTTGTAAAGGCGATCTGAGGGAAAGTTTTTTTTCTCTCCCCCGAGAGGGCTTTATATCTGGAACTCGCTGAACTCGCGGAATCAAATGCAATTATAACATTTCTAAAGTAATTTTAGACAGGCACGTAATAGGCAAAGCATAGAAGGAGACATTTATAATGCAGGCAAATTAGATAAGTGTAGATGGGAAACAAAAATCAGCATGGACGTGGTGAGATGAAAGGCCCGTTCCTGTGCTGCACAACTCAGATTCTAATTACATTATCATACTATACAAAATATTTTGAACCATCTGTTGTCATCATAAACTAATTACGGAAACAATTCAGCATTGCTGTAAGTAATTATAAGCAGGCACGAGAGGCTTAAGAGTGTAAAAGAACTCGGTTCACAAATAAAGCGATTCACAAATAAAAGAAAGCTTTTGGAAGCTAACAAGCAACATTTGTTCTGAACAAATGGATGGAACAAGGGGAGAAAATTCAGCCCAAACAAATTTTTCAGGGTTCAGAATTCCAGAGATTCACCACCCTTCGCAATGGGAAATTCCTACACATCTCAGTGTCCCTTTATCTTGTATCTAGGGTTCCAACCCGAAACATCACATAGAAACATAGAAAATAGGTGCAGGAGTAGGCCATTCGGCCCTTCAAGCCTGCACCGCCATTCAATATGATCATGGCTGATCATCCAACTCAGTATCCTGTACCTGCCTTCTCTCCATACCCCCTGATCCCTTTAGCCACAAGGGCCACATCTAACTCCCTCTTAAATATAACCAATGAACTGGCCTCAACTACCTTCTGCGGGAGAGAATTCCAGAGATTCACCACTCTCTGTGTGAAAAGTTTTCCTCATCTAGGTCCTAAAAGATTTCCCCCTTATCCTTAAACTGTGACCCCTTGTTCTGGACACCTATTCCTTTTCTCCAGAGATGCTGCTCTGACCCGCTGAGTTACTCCAGTATTTTGTGTATTATCCACATGTTCAAGACTCAGGTACAAATGGAAACATGTCAACATCTTCACAGTCATTCTCCATTGAGATGTTTAGAATTTTGAATAAGGTCACCCCTAATTCCTCCAAACACCAAAGAACAGATTCAACTCCCTTGCTGCTTACGATCGGACAATACTCTCGTTGGTCGAATTAGCCTCGCATTGTGCAAGATGTTTAACCATCATTTACATATCTTAATCAGAACTAAATAAGTATCAGATCAAAATTAAGATGTCCAATGAAATACAGAAATATTTTTATTAAAATTATTTTAAAGTGGATTGCATTATGAAATATTTATGCAAGAAATCATGCAAATCTTTAATTTTAGGGGCCATCAGATTATGGATAGCAGATGTAACCAGTTTGCAAATCCAGGAAATTTCATCCATTCAAATAGATTTCCCTGGATTGTTGTGGAGAAGGCTGCAAAGCAGCATAGTTTGTATCAGTATTCAAAACAATGGGACAACTTCATGATTTCCAAAGTAAACTACAAAATCCGAAGTTCCCACGTTCATAATATAATAACCAAAAACATTTAAACATTACAATAACCTCAAAATCTGAGGTATTAATATCAGCACAACTATCTTCATAAATGTTCTGTCTCTACAATTAATCTACCTTGGGGAAACCACTCGGAAGATATGTCACTGGTTTACAGACATAAACAGGCAAGACACACATTAATCATTAGCTTGTCAATAACAAGATAATTTTTTTACTTCAACGAGGGACAGGAATACTTGGGCATAAAATTAAACTGAATATCAGTTCTGGGAAGGGTGGGATGTAAACTATATGCTAATGCATTTGCCAACTAACTCATTAGCAAATGTTAAAAGTGAAATGATTCTGGCAAAAATAATTTTCCCATCCGTTTTGTGATTTGGAGTTTTGTGATTTGCAAAGGATGCTATATTCAAATGAAATTTGACTCAACATGCAAAGCAACAAAGAACGGTTAAAGACAATAATTTATGGCCTCATGCAAGGTAGGCCAAACATTCACTATTGTGCAATGGTAAAGGTTGCATAGGAAGGTAGGAACGATCAATGGCAAATCATATTCCACAGGAATTGCACATCGACGCTTCTGAGCAGGGTATGTTCGGTGAATAACAATTAAGTCACAGCACAATTTAGCTGGTGAAGAGCACTGCTGATTATTTCCTGGTACAAATTCAAAGGCTAAGAAATAACCCGCAGTGCACCGCACAGTACATGGTGACAGAGACCTGCATGCACAAAACTGATGGGAAACTGTGCTCGTAATGGCTGGCCAAATCACAGTTGCAAAAGCAGTGGAGGGGGAAGTGGATGGAATCGCTGAGTGCTCATCATGAACATGGTAGAGGAAAAGAAATATTAATAAAGTCATGCTCAATTTTAAAAGGAACTACACATCAGATCTTCACATTACAGACCAAAAATGCTTTCAACTCTTTTTCAGAAATGCTGCTACAGTCACAATATTTTAAATAACATATCAAATTCAAACACAAAGAAAGAAAAATCAGAAATTAAAGATATGCAGAAAAGCAAACAAGCTAACTTTCTAACAGTCTATTAAATTTTCAGACGAAAGTAGGAAGGTAGTTATACGTTAACAGTTTTGATTCAAATTCTAGAGGACATTCAAAGACTGTACAATATTTCAACATATTCCACACATTTTAATAATGTAGCCACTTGACTTTCTAATTGTCAGCATCAAAGATGAATAGATGATTCTCGCCGTACATTTTACATGGTTTAAAAAATGGCTCCCACTATTGGCCAGGTGTCCATGGGTAAAAATTAATTCATTATTGCAAAATACACCCAATACAAAAATATTACACAAGGTAGGAAATATCTCGACTACTAAGCATAGTTAAGCCAATATAAATAAATAACTGTAGCTAAATGCCCTCAATAATGGACAGCCTTTGGTTTGAGTTTATTGAATGCAATTTTCTTACGTAACACAATGACACCTTCCCAACTAAAAGTTATCATATCAAGAACCAGAGGACATAGGTTTAAGGTGAGGGGAGAAAGATTTAATAGCCACCTGAGGGGCGACCTTTTTCTACACTAAGGGCAATAAGTATATAGAGTGACCTGTCAAAGGAGGTAGTTGAGGCAGATACTATCACAATGCTTAAGAAACATTTAGTCAGGTACATGGACAGGGTAGTTTAAGGGCCAAACACAGGCAGGTGGGACGAGTGAGATGGGGCACGTTGGTCGTCTTGGGCAACTTGGGCTGAACGGCTTGTTTCCATGCTGTAAGACTGTGAGGAACTAGCTGCTATTGGCCTTAACCCAATTGTAGATACAGCAAACGTATCTTCTTTACAGTTGTCCCAACATTAAACAGTAACAAAGTCTGAAGAAGGGTTTCGACCTGAAACGTTGCCTATTTCCTTCGCTCCATAGATGCTGCCTCACTCGCTGAGTTTCTCCAGCATTTTTGTCTACCATTAAACAGTAACATGTCTTTCTATATATTGTGTAACTAAAATTTCATCATAATAATTTCCTATTCAAAATTTACACCTGGATGCAGCTCACCACCGCCTTGCCAAGGGCAATACGGCACGGGCAATAAAATGCGGGCTCGTTCTCCAAAGCCCACATCCCTTGAATGCATAAAGAAAGGTGATTACACACATCAATAGGATGCTAATTTAAAAAAATAGATTTATGATAAAAAATACAACACTAAAGTACTGGATTAAAAGCATCTTCATCATAATTATCTTGCAGCCAAGACATCATAAGACTGGCTTGTCACCACACCTTACCTGCTATGATGTCAGTATCTGCAGTTATGCTGCCATAGTTTCAAAGGAGATTTTAGTTTAGTTTAGTTTGGAGATACAGTGCTGAAACAGGCTCTTCGGCCCACCGAGTCCGCACTGACCAGCGATCCCCGCACATTAACACAAGCCTGGACAATTTATATTTAAACTAAGTATACAAACCCAAGCCAATTAACTTGCCCACGCTAAACAGCTGGATTTGCTATTGTCAGCATGGATTTTGATGCTGAAAGCAAAAACGTTAGAATTCCAGCATTAAAATAAATTGACAGAAGCCTTTGTCTCGAATGAAATATGGACAACAAACAGATCCCTAAATAGAGGTGCACTCGACTTTCAAGTCATCAAGATCACTGATCAAGTCATTCACTTCTTAAATATTTTAAATTAAAACGAAGTAAACTGCATGACTTGTTCCAAGTGAGAACCAGAGAGCACCACAATTTACCTTCTCTTTCTTCCTCAAGTTGCGTCATCCTTAATTCCATGACAGTCCTCTCATCATTGTCATGGCTCGGTGTCGGCTTCGAAACCATTTCTGGCCACTTAATCAGGCGGCTGTGCAGTTCCTCTGCAGATTCAGATTCACTTGTCTACAGACACATTACACACAAAGTAACATTATCCACTCATCTAACTGGGCAATTAGATGCTTGAAACAAAAGCGCTTCAGCACAAGATTAATGATTCTGTATGTTTGCCTCCCGGATATATTTGATTAACAAGATTTATTCAGCAAGATGACCAGAGGTGTGATAAGCATTAAAAACCGAACCATGGTGAAAAATATTGTTTTTAAAAGTTTACCCTTTTTTATTCTCTGCTGGAAATGATTTGATGATTTCAGTGATATTCAGATATAAGTAAAATTATTTTAATTGCCTTAAAGATAAATGGACCTATGGGCAATGAAGCACTGACTTGTTTCTTCTGATGTAGACCTTCAAGACATATTGTTACATGTCATTAGAATTACAAGTTGGAGAATTGGATAATTGGAAACTTTTATTACATTAAAAAAAATCAGCCCTTGAGCCTTATTTGTTCTATCACGTGATCATGGCTGATTTGATTTTTGATCCAAATATTTACCTAATCCCCATAACCCTTAATTTTCCTGCAGTGTAAAATTTTAGCTGGCTAACCCTTGAATATACTGAATGGTTCTCCACCCACAGCTCCGGAGGGTAAAGAATTCAAAAGATTCTCAACCCTCAGAGGTGAAATGTCAAGTACTTTGGATCCATCTTCACTAAGGAGGACACAATCAATCTTCCTGATGTACTAGTGGCCAGAGGATCTGGAGTGTCGGAGGAACTGAAGGAAACCCACATTAGGCAGGAAATGGTGTTGGGTAAACTGATGGGGCTGAAGGCTGATAAATCCTCAGGGCCTGATGGTCTGCATCCCAGGGTACTTAAGGAAGTAGCACTAGAAATTGTGGAAGCATTGGTGATCATTTTCCAATGTTCTATAGACTCAGGATCAGTTCCTGTGGATTAGAGGGTAGCTAATGTTATCCCACTTTTTAAGAAAGGGGGAAGAGAGAAAGCAGAAAAAATAGACCAGTTAGCCTGATATCAGTGGTGGGGAAGATGCTGGAGTCAATTATAAATGACGAAATAGCGGCAGATTTGGATAGCAGTAACAGGATCAGTCCAAGTTAGCATGGATTTACGAAGGGGAAATCATGCTTGACTAATCTTCTGGAATTTTTTGAGGATGTAACTAAGAAAATGGACAAAGGAGAGCCAGTGGATGTAGTGTACTTGGACTTTCAGAAAGCATTTGATAAGGTCCCACATAGGAGATTAGTGGGCAAAATTAGAGCACATGGTATTGGGTGCTAACATGGATAGAAAATAGGTAACAAAGAGTAGGGATTAACGGGTCCCTTTCAGAATGCAGGCAGTGACTAGTGGGGTACAGCAAGGCTCTGTGCTGGGACCGCAGCTATTTACAATATACATCAATGATTTAGATGAAAGGATTCAAAGTAATATTAGCAAATTTGCAGATGACACAAAGCTGGGTGAGGAGGATGCTATGAGAATTGCAGGGTGACTTAGACAGTTTGGATGAGTGGGAAGATGCATGACAGATGCAATTTAATGTGGATAAATGTGAGGTTATCCACTTTGGTAGCAAAAACAGGAAGGCAGATTATTATTTAAATGGTCTTGTTTGGAAAAGGGGAAGTACAATGGGATCCAGGGATCCTTGTTCATCAGTCAATGAAAGTAAGAATGCACATACAGCAGGCAGTGAAGAAAGCAAATGGCATGCCTGAACAAAAGGAGTTGAGTATAGGAGCAGAGAGGTCCTTCTGCAGTTGTATACGGCCCTAGATAGGGCTCTTAAAGATAGCGGAGTCAGGGGATGTGGGGAGAAGGCAGGAACGGGGTACCGATTGGGGATGATCAGCCATGATCACATTGAATGGCACTGCTGGATCGAAGGGCCGAATGGCCTACTACTGCACCTTTTGTCTATTATAGCTTTGAAGCCAATCCTTATCCTGAGGCTATGACCTTTAGGACTGGACTCCCTTTAGGGAAAATATCCTATCAGCCTCTATCTCGTCAAACACCTTTCTCCACACCCGCTCCTTCTTTTCACCTCACTCTTCTAAAATGTGGAGAATATAGGTTAAAGGACGTTATTTTAGATGAGGTGAAATTTCTTTAGCCAGATGGTGGTGAAACTGTGGAATTCTTTTCTACAGATGGCTGTAGAGGCCAAGTCAGTGGATATTTTTAAGACATAGATAGATTTAATAATAATAATAATATTTAATAATTTGTTTATAGGGACAGTGCATATTAATGAACATTTTGCATGTAAATATGCGAGATTGTAGCCAATCAGTAGCTAATTTCCGTCTCTAGTCCCAGGCAAAGGTAGGTGAAGTGTCTTGCCCAAGGCTTCTTGATTAGTACAGGTGTCAGAGGTTATGGGGAGAAGGCAGGAGAATGGGGTTAGGAGGGAGAGATTGATCAGCCATGATTGAATGGTGGGGTAGACTTAATGGACCGAATGACCTAATTCTACTCCTATTCCTTATGACCGTATAATATTAATAGGTCAAATTACCCAAACTAGATTAAAAAGTCTGGAAATACTCTGTTGCTTCCCCAACCACACTAGCTAATTCAGGAGACTTTCTCCATGTCCAAGGTGTGTGGTAATGCATACAGAAACCGTCTGGGGTGGAAGCAAATAGCGCCTCTCAGATGCAAGCATCAAGCCAAAAAGTAAGGATGATAATAGAAAAGAGCAAAATAAAAAGTTACTTAAAGGAACCGTTTAAAAAAAAAATCTGAATAAGCAACATACAATACAGTTTAAGATTAATTAACAGGATACTTGAGTGTTGAATCTGTGCAGAATGCTCACGCTTGGAATTTAGATTGTACGTGGATGAATTAAATGCAGCACAAATTCTCCCAACCTGGGAAGTTGATGTCTTGGTAACTTGTTCTAAATCTGCTTGCATCTTCTGTTGTTGCTCTTCATATTGTTCCAATTTTGCTTGAAGCTTCTCTGTAAGAAAACACGTATCACCATTTAAATAAAGAGAACGAGGAAGGGTCACGGCCCGAAACGTCACCCATTCTTTCTCTCCAGAGATGCTGCATGTCTCGCTGACTTATTCCAGGTTTATGTGTCTATCTTCGGTTAACCAGCAACTGCAGTTCCTTCTTACACAAGAGAATGAAGGATCTCTAACCAAATAACCCTTCCATTCTCTCCCTCTCTCTGTCCCTCCCGCACCCTAGTCCTCTTGCTAATTTCACCATTTGTATTCCTTCATTATCACCTCATCCCCAGCCAACAATGGACCATTGTTAGCTCCACCCTCCCCGAGTCATCGATGCAGGCTCTGCTTTGTTCTGTACCTCCCCATACCTCTAATTTCCCCCTCCCTGACTCTCAGTCTGATGAAGGGTCTTGACCCGAAACATCACCTATAACTTTTCTCCAGAGATGCTGCCTGACCCGCTGACTCCAGCATTTTGTGTCTATCTTCGGTGTAAACCAGCATCCCCAGTTCCTTCTTACCCAATTAAAATCATACTATACAACACACCATTTTGTGCCTCGACAAGTTGTAGATAATTCACTTTCAGGTGTAATTGTTTGTTCTCCTCTTCCAAGTCAGCCGCTATGTCTTTGAGGTCCAGCAGCTCCTGCTGAGAAGGTCCAATCTGGGTAGAAATAAGTTTAGTGTCAATTAAAGCCAAGGGATTTCTATTGGTCAGTAAAATAGCCACCATTCAAATTCTAGATTAAATATTTTGCTTTATGACTCTATAGGCAGGTAGGACTAGTGTAGATGGGGCACGTTGGTCAGTGTGGGCAAGTTGGGCTGAAGGGCCTGTTTCTGAGCAGTAAGACTCTAAATAATTTTAACATGCATTATACTTTTAATGTGCCATTGCCGACAGCTCCATTCTACCACAACTATTTTGTGATTGAATTTTCCTGCAGGCTCACATCTATCCCATGTCACTTACTCTTCAGAAAGGGGTTCTACACGAAATGGAGCAGTCAAATGTAGGGAAGCACTCCTTCATACAGTTGAGCCCAGATTAAAAATCTACAATGTACTGTAACTTCAACAACTCAAGGAATAACATACCATCAATTTTCCTTTCTCTATAAGATGAAGTCATTTCATTCTAGGTAAATGGCAAATAGATTAATATCCAGTTAATCGTCACCAGGCGCAAGGGATTTTTATTTGGGGTACCTGTGCATTTTTCAGCTCCTCTTCAACCTGCCTGATTTTCGATTTGGACCAAGCTTTCATTGTCAGGAACCTGGCCTCTGATTTTTCAGCCTCGTGTGTTATAAGCCTCACTTGTTCTTTAAGAAAGAGAAAAGATAAAAAACACCCATAATGATCTGATATTTGTTGCAAAAAAAGCAATACCCCCACAATTTGCTATGTTTTCCACCGCAGTTAATGGCAATCAGTGAAAATCATATGTTGTACTAATTTCCAGCATTTGAAATCATAAAATATCCTTGAAATGCTACAATTCATTAAACTTGAAGATTTTTAAGGCAAAATGGTAATTCCATTTACATATTCATCCAATGATAAATTCCTTAACTATCACTAGTGAGAAAAGATTAGAAGCTTGAATAAAGCTCCACAGAAAATGTGTCTCCTCAGCAGCATTTTGGAAATTAAGGTATAAAGTTACTTAATCCCAAAACAAAATGATCATTCTCCACTGGCTCCATTAAAACCCTTATTTATTTTAAATTACTCCAATTAAATATCCCCTTCTGCTGCTCAATATAGTCTCTCTACACCATAATTGTATCTTGTCCCTGGTTTCACCCTCTCTTCCGTAAACTGTCATGCAAACACAGCTCAAGTCTCACAGAGAGAAGACATTCATGGAGTTAATGAAGTGTCCTGTTTGCTCTGTGGTCTTCTCATTAAAAGCTATTTGAAATTAAAATACTTTGATGTACCATTCCTGGCAAGGGCATTGTGAATGGTAAAATGTCTTCAAATGATTTTATTTAGAAATACAGCATGGAAACAGGTCCTTCGACCCACCATGTCTGCGCCGACCAATTATCCTCGCACATTAACACTATCCTACACACACTCGGGATAATTTACCATTAACCCAAGCCAATTAACCTACAAACCTGTATGTCTTTGGAGTGTGTGAGGAAACTGGAGCACCTGGACGAAAACCCACGCAGTCACAGGGAGAACATACAAACTCCGTACAGACAAGCACCACAGTCAGGTTCGAACCCTGGTCTCTGGCGCTGAAAGGCAGCAGCTCCACCGCTGCGCCCCCAGTCCGCCCTTCACGATGTCAATGTTTTAACTATCAGCACCCTCTCAAAATTAAAATTCAGTGATAGCGATGTTTGAAGGATTCACGAAGAGATTGTTTTGAAAAGCATCTGTACGAGTTTGTCCAAATGACTACTGTGTGTTCCTGTCAGCCATTTGGCAGACTCTCACAAATGCTTCTCAGAGGATTCTTTACTTGAATCCTTTAAACATCACTATCTTCTGATCAAGGAATCTGACCAGAATACCCGAGTGAAAAAAACTTAGATTACATGCTACTTTTCCTGATCACTGAATGTGCCAACCCGTTTACCAACCAATGGTAAATGGTTTAATTTTTAAGTGTGATCAGTGATAAAATATGGGAATTACAGCAACCAATTTGCAAACACAAAATCTCATGAGGTTACAGGGACGAGATAATTACATGGCAAAACAAAAATAAAATCCACTCCATTCCTCTCATGCTAGAATATTTTAAGGCAAACCTACTCCCTGCCACGTGGCGACAGATGAACAAATCTGCGGCAGGAACATTTATGGCCAAAAATATTAACAGGTCAACTTTGAGTAATTACCTTCCAGTTCTCCAATCTTCCGTTCAGTGCAATAATCTAAAGAACCAGTTCCCTGTTCTGCAAGTGGTGCACAGGCCTTGTCGTGAGGTTGTAAAAGTTGCTGATCTTTCTGAAGTTTCTCCTTGATTTTATGGAACTCAGTGCTGTGTTTCCTTTGGACATTTTTCAAATCTGCCTCGTGTCTTTCCATCAGATCTCGGACCTGGGTTCTCATGACGTGCTTTTCAGCAAGAAGCTTGTCCTTGAGATTTTTGTTTTCTAACTGAACAACCCTCAAATCTTCAACCACCTCCTAAAAAATTAAAAATAGCCAAATTAAACTAAAGAGACTTTCGTGAGCCTCATGGGCCTGTCCCACTTAGGCGATTTGTCAGGCGATTGTCAAGTTGCCGGTAGTCGCCTGAAAATCTGGCAACTGGAACGGCGACTGTCAGAGTGGAACACACACACATCGCTTCCTTCACCAGCCCTTTTATGCAGGCGGGAGACAGGGCAAGCGGGGGGGGGGGGGGGGAGCGCTGTCTGAGTGATATTCACATGGTGCAAAGCCAAGGTGATACATACACACACAGGAAGGATGGCGCTGTAATTAAGACGGCTAAAGCACAGTGTACGGTAACTCCGTTAAAAGAGGGGGGGGGAGGGGAGAGGGGGGAGAAGGAGGGAGAAGGAATGGAGACAAGTTTTAAGAAGCCAGAGATACACGGCTGTGAAGCTTGGCGGACATTAACATTACCGGTCGGTTATCCTTGGCTCTGAAAACTACTGCTTACGTTTTTTTTCCCAATGAGCCAATGAAATTCACTGTTCAGCAACCTACGAGAACCTTCGACATCCTGGCAACCCACTATTACCTCCTGGCGACCCACCTACAGCACACAAATTCTTGCTACTCTCCATGGCGGCGTCATGTTGAAATATTTGCGGCAACCATAATGAGGCCGCGACTAGTTCCCAGAATGTGGGAACTCCTCACGACCAGGAAGACGACTCCCCAGCAACCACCTGTGAACATGTTGCGACCATGTGACGACTGCATAGTCTCCTGCTGTCGCCTAAAAAGTCACCTGTGGGACAGGCCCATTAAGCTTAAATAGTGCAGCTTTCCAAAGTAACATTAAATGAATGAAATGAATAAGCCAAGCAGACGAGCAAGAAAAGTTGAACCTGTCAAAATGGAATTGTCAAGTAGTCATCAAAATTAAAACACTTATCATAAAGTCATAAGTGATAGAAGCAGAATTAGGCCATTTGGCCCATCAAGTCTCCTGCGTCATCCAATCATCTATCTCTCCCTCCTGTTCTCCTTCCTTCATCTCTGACACTGTACTCATCATGAATCTATCTATCTCTGCCATAAAAATATCCACTGACGTCCTCCACAGCCGTCTGTGGCAATGATTTCCACAGAGTCACCATCATCTGACTAAAGAAATTCTTCCTCATCTCCTTCCCAAAGGAACGTCCTTTAATTCTGAGGCTATGACCTCTAGTCCTAGGCTCTCCCACGAGTGGATGGGAAAATGAAGAACAATATAATCAGTAGTGACGCTGTTGCATTATAATCAAGAGTTCATGTGTTGTTGGCATCTTAAATAGTAGATCTCTCCTGATCTTGGTCACGGCTGAAAATAATTGGTGGCACAGATCAGCAATGCCAACAACCTGTCATAACACAGAATGACAATGTTGCAAGCCTCCACATAAACTGTGATTCTGCACTATAACACATCATAAATGGGTTGAAGGGCAGATTTAGAAAAAAGAATGGGAAGATTTAAAAGAAAATCCTCTAATTTTTTCATATTTACAGATTTATTCCAAGAGGCTCCCTGCTATTTTTATTTCACTGCTAGTTACAACAGAATCCCTTAGTTGGTTGCAGAGATCTTTCCTTGTAATACAGATTCACACAGCAGCAAATAATGATTTCCTTACCGTTAGCTCCCGATTCTTCCCATCAAGCTCTTTCTGCAGCACATCCACAACTTGTGTCCTTCCCAACAGTACTTCTTCCTTTTCATGGAGTTTTTGCTTGAGTGCTTTCAACAACTGAGGAAGTTAACAAGTGATTAATACCTCCTAACAGTGATAAAAACTGGGCAACATAAAATGGAAATCACACATTTGTAATTCAAGTGCACCAATAGTTAGGTCTTCAATTCCGCCTTGGTATTAAGACAGTAAAATTAAAATTATCATTAATGAAATCATTAATTTGATTTCAATGGTTTAATGGTCCTTCATTGTCACATGTACCTAGGTACAGTGAAATTTGATTTACTATAGTCATACCAAAAAAGAAACAAGATACAAAACTACATAAAGATTGAACATAAACAGCCACCACAGCGGCGTGTGAGAATCCCTAGGGCACCCAGATTGAGCGGAGACCCACAGCCATCAGTTCAATGTCCTGGCCACACACACACACTCCTTCACCGACTGCTGTACTTTCTCTGCAGTCCCTGTCCGCCCAAAGTCAGAAAGCCGTCCACACTCGCACCAGACTCCAGGATCACTGCACTCACAGTGATCCCTCCGAGTCCCCACCAGGGCAGGTAGCTCGTTGATCGTGTTTTTCGGCTACCCCATATTCCCCATGTGATGGAAGGCGAATAACTTTTACCATCTTCCTCCTTTTCTTCCGCGGTTGGGGCAATCAAAACATTTGCAGTAGGGGCGATCGAAGCTCCCGCAGTCGGCGATCAAAGCCACCACAAAGGAGCGATCGAGGCTCCCGCCATCGGGGCGGTCGAAGCTCCTGCAGTTGGAGCTCCCGACGTTGATCCGTAACAAAGGCACCTCCAGTTCCACGATGTTAGGCCACAATGCCGGCAGAGATGCAAAGAAAAAGTCGCACCTCCGTCGAGGGAAGAGATAAAAAAAGTTTCCCATTTCCACCACCCCCCACACACACACACACCCCACATAATACAAAACTAAAGACACCCTAACACATACAAATAAAACAGACTAAAAACCAAACAAAAGAAGGGACGAGACAGGCTGTTGGCGAGGCTGACACTTACAGCGCCACCCGGTGAGGCACATATCTGTGAGCTATAGTAGTCCTGTGAATATCCCTCATCCGCACCATCTTGTACATGGATTTTAATGCTTGCACTTCAAGCGTTTTTGATCAGTGAGCCATTAAAAATATCTTTACGCTAGATATTACCGTTGATGCAACAAGCAGACAAGTTCTTTGTCCTCTTTGACATTTCACTGTATGCAATTTTGTAAAATCAGTCAGCAGTTTCAAGTAAATGGGTGACTAAGGGTGGTCTTTAGTCACCCATTTCATTAAGATCATCACTGACCTAATGTAAACATTCACCCAGTTTATCATGAAACGATCCCGTCTGTCTTGAAAATATTCCACGAGTCTGCATTGTCTACACTTGGACAAACATAGTTCCAAACACGCATGCCGTTGTCAGAGAAACAAAAATGCTAATGCATTAACTGGGCAACCACTTATTTTTAAACAGTGACCCCGGATCTACATTTTTCTCCTACATGTTTAGTTTAGTTTAGATACAGCGCGGAAACAGGTCCTTCGGCCCACCGATTCCACACCGACCAGTGATCCCCGCACATTAGCACAAGCCTAGGGACATCAGGGACAATTTACAGTTATACCAAGTATACAAGCCCAAGCCAATTAACCTACAAACCTGTATGTCTTTGAAGCGTGGGAGGAAACCGAAGATCTCGGAGAAAACCCACGTGGTCACAGGGAGAACGTACAAACTCCGTACAGACAGCACCCATAGTTGGGATGGAACCCGGGTCTCTGGCGATGCAAGTGCTGCAAGGCAGCAACTCTACCACTGCGCCAGAGTGCCACTCAACACAAGTGCCTCCTCACCCAACCTCTCAAAATTTGTCAGAAACTTGTATTCTTTACTAGTTTCCATTTTAATTCTGAAAGCATATTTACTTGGTCTAAATCAGCACTGGCATCTGATTTGGCAGCCACAAGGAAAAGCTCCTGTTCATGCTTCTGTATCTGCTCAGCAAGCTTATTCTCCTGTGCTTGAATTATTTCTTGAAACACATGAATCTGAAACAAAAATTCCATTATAAGGCAATGTTACTACACAGGATGAATTCTGCTATTAAAAGTAAAGGAAAAGATAACAGAGCCGTGGTTATGTGTAAACGGTACAGCAACTTCAATCATTATCGTGAGCTATTTGCAATGTGAAACTCGGCACCAATTGTGCAAAACCAGAACCTTTCACTTTCAACACACTGGCCATTCAATCTTTTACATGTGCGCCATGTACTAAGTAAAGTCATCACAGATATTGAGGGCTATAATTCCCCAGTGCATTATACACACAGTATAATGTGTGTAATATTATACTGTGTGTAATGTATAATACACTATATATATGTACACCATATATAATACACCCTATTTACACCAAGTGTGCACTCGCTGCCGTGTGCTGGGGCAGCAGGGCGAAGGCCGTGGACGCCAACAGGATTAATAAGCTCATCAGGAAGTCTGGCTCCGTCCTGGGGGCGGAATTGGACTCGTGGGAGGTGGTCTTGGAAGGGAGGATGCTCCTCAAACTGCAGAGCATCTTGGACAATACAGATCACCTACTCCATGACACACTGGTCAACCCGAGGAGCACCTTCAGCAACAGACTGGTTCCACAAAGATGCAGCACAGAACGACACAGGAGATCCTTCTTCCCTGTGGCTATCAAACAGTACAACTCTTCCCCTCTCTGTCGTGGGGTAGACTGACTCCCCTCCCCAATCTCTGCACATCTCCCAATCCTTTCCACTCGTCACTTTTATTTCATGTTTCATGCATCTTGTGTTGTTGGCAAATCAATTTTCGTCCTGGGATAAATAAAGTTCAATCGTATCATATCGTAAGTAAACATTAATTAAGTGCTAAATGCGAGTGACTGCCAATCAGGTCTGTGACCACAAAGTAACTACTCTAAGCATGGTCTCAGGTTCATTGTATTTTTTTTAAATTTGAGTTAAACTTTTTTTTCTTCCCTTTCTTTCTCCCACAACCTAATTGTTTTCTCCCCTCTATTCTAGTAAAGGTGCTTTCAAAACAGCAACATTTGTGAAGGACAGTTATGTGAAAATCTCAAAGTTGCTGCCAACTTCATGAAGTAACGTCAACCCCTCATCGTTTCACTGTCTCGCACTCATATAATGGCCCCATGTTAATTTTAAATAACAAATATTAATACCCTTAAAAATGGCAAAAGTATCATTCAACCTGCTAAATTAAGCAAACCACAGATATAAATACCCAGGTGCTCGAGTATCAGAAGATCGCAATGAACAGATATTTTTATCAGCGGTTACTTGCACTCACATTTTTAATGTACATTGCTTCCTTCTCTTTATATTGAATTTTCTCTTTGTTTAGCTGGTCTTTCAGACCGGTTGCTTCTTCCTGGAGAATACTGAATCGTTCTTCACTCTCCTCAACCTTTCTGGTCAGACTGCGAACCATTGACTGCAAGTCACTGATTGAAGTTTCCTGCGTTTCAATCTTATCCTGCTCCATCCAAAAGAAACACAGCAATGTTGACAATACCGCCCATGTACTTCAAACCTGCTCATATCCACAGTAGTTATTACATGTGCACTAAATTACATCAGAGCTAATGCCTGTCCATTCAATGGCAGTAAATTTCTCAAACCAGAAGAGATGGGAAGCTGGAAAGGAAGGCCTTGTAAAAATATACTGTTGCAAATAATTGTGGAAAAGGGTTTAATAATTATACAACAAATAATTATAGCAGCACACATGTATAAAATGTTAATCCTCTCAACATTACAGTTAATTTTAAACAGAGAACTAACTACACACTAACATGCCATTAAAGTAACCTTGATAGAAAATGTTACAAATTCAGGTATCACATTATTTTAAAATGTTAAAGATTAAAGAAAAGCAAGTAACCTCCGTGAATTGATACTGTAAATTGACAGTTATCACAGGACAAATGAAGCAGGACCATTCCTCTTTTATTTTTCTACACACTTTTC
This sequence comes from Amblyraja radiata, assembly GCF_010909765.2. NCBI lineage: Eukaryota > Metazoa > Chordata > Chondrichthyes > Rajiformes > Rajidae > Amblyraja > Amblyraja radiata. The sequence continues at coordinate 7,993,037 of NC_045975.1, forward strand.
GCTGTACTGTTCTCTTTTCCGCCCACTTTTATTTTTCCACAGCAAAGAATTCAATGATTTTCCCTTAGTCCCATGTTATTTTTTGGCATTTGACCTGATCATACTTAAAATCTTTAAAATGTAGAACACTCATACAACATACTTTACTTTAAATTTTAACGTTAAAAGTCTTGAACATTTTCTATCAATGTTACTCTTTACGTGATATAAATCTACCTTGCTGGTCTTTCAATATAGAAACGGAATTTCATTCAAAAATGCACTACAAACAAACCATGAACTTAAGTAGCCCACAGCTTTTGTTAATGGTAAATACTCAGCTATCAAACCCATTCCAAACAGAAAACAGATTAACTTGAATGAAACCAAATTAAGTCATGTTTAAAGATAAATGTCATAACAAATTTGTGTTAATGTTCACCTTAATTTCTTCACCAGGCTGAATTCCTTGCGGAGTTGCGTAATCTGAAACAGACGCTAACTGCAGCTCAACAATGTACGCTTCTCGATCAGCCAGTTTCTTATCCTTCTCAGCAAGCATCAGGTCCATCTCAGCACCACGTGCCAGTTGGGCTTCTAGCTGAGTATGCTGCATATCAAACATAATAGACAGAGAAAAATAGGTATTTGCCTATCATCTCTTTGAGCCTGCTCGGCCATTTAATGTGATGTTATTCCCAATCTCTCCAAATAACCCCAAAGTCTTTTTTTGCATGGAGATCTATTTATCTCAGCAATTTGGCTTTCATTGCCATCCGTGATGGAGAATTTCTCAAGATCCCCACTCTCGAGGTGAAGATTTTTTTGGCATCTTAGTTTTAAATGTCTTTACCCATATCATAAGCGATTGGAGCAGAATTAGGCCATTTGGCGCAATCAAGACCACTCCGCAAATTCAATCATGGCTGATCTATCTCTCCCTCCTAACCCCATTCTCCCCATAACAGTGAGACTAGGACTCTTGATTTTAGTTTTCCCACATTGGGAAAACATCCTCCCTGCACCAAGTATACCTGTCAGCATTTTACATGCTTCAAGACATTTCCTCTCATTCTTCTAAACTGTAGTGAGTAAAGGTGCAATCAATCCAATCTCTCCTGACACAACAACATCCGCCATCACAGGAATCAGTCTGGTCAACTTTCATTGTGCTCTCTCTTTGGCAAGTATATTTTTTCATAGGTAAACAGAGCCTCCAAACAATACTCCAGGTGTGGCCTTGTGAAACCCCTGTGTAATTGTATATATTGAATATATAAACCTCACTCAAAACCCCTTAGTGAAGGATAACCAATATTTCTTAACAGCTTCATGCACCTTCATATCTCCTTTACTCCACTTTATCTCCTTTCAGTGTCTGATGTACAATGACAACCAGATCCTTCTGTGCATGAACAATGCCCATTCAATCTATCACCTTTAAATAATGTTAATGTTATGCCAACCAAAATGGATAACTTTACATTTATCCATATTATACTTCATTTGCCGTGTATTTTCCCATTCACTACAGTTCTGTAAAATAGATTGAAGCCTCTTTGTGCCCTCCAGATCAAGGCATGTACAAGGCTTGATTAGTAAGTTTGCAGATGGCACTGAAATAGGTGGCATTGGAGACAGTGAAGACAGTTTTCAAACGTTACATAGTCCATTGAAAGTGGTGTCACAGGTAGGTAGGGTGGTCAAGAAGGCTTTTCGTACATAGGTCTTCATCAATCAGCGCATTGAGTATAGAACCTGGGATGTTATATTACAGGTACACAAAAATCAGTCTGAAGAAGGGTTTCGGCCCGAAATGTTGCCTATTTCTTTCGCTCCATAGATGCTGCTGCACCCGCTGAGTTTCTCCAGCATTTTTGTGTACCTTCGATTTTCCAGCATCTGCAGTTCCTTCTTAAACACATGTTATATTACAGTTTGAGTTACACAAGACGTTTGGAGTACTATTTTCAGTTTTGGTCACCCTGTTTTGGGAAAGATGTCATTAAGCTGGAAAGAATGTAGAGAAGGTTTACAAGGATGTTGCCAGGATCAAGAGCCTGCACAGGAGACTGAGGGATGATCTTAATGAGGTGTACAAAATCATGAGGGGAATAGGTAGTGAGGGGATAGTGTTGAGTAATCAAAAACCAGAGGACATCGGTCTAGAGGTGAGAGGCGCAAGATTTAATAGGTACCCATGAGCACATTTTTCACTCAGAAGGTGGTGAGTATATGGAACAAGCTGTCAAGGAAGATAGTTGAAGCAGATACAATAACAGCATTTCAAAAACACATGGACCGTTATATGGATAGGAAAGGTTTCCAGGGATATGGACCAAACATGGACATATGGCGCTAGCTCAGATGGAGCATTCTGGTTGCAATGGATGAGTTGGGCCAAATTGCCTGTTTCTGTGCTGTATGACTCTAGGACTTCATATCTCACAATCCCCTCAGTCTCATGACTGTCGGAAAACTTAAAAATGTTATATTTGGTTCCCTCAACCAATTAAATGATATCTATTATGAATTGCTGGGGGCCCAAGCACTGACCCTGCGATATCCCACAACTAACTCTCACTGCCTGCTACGCTAAAAATGAGCCATTCATTTCTACTCTTTGTTTCGTTTGTTAAATCAATTTTCAATCCATAACTGTGTATTAGCCCAAATCGTATGTACACTAATCTCTTATGTGAATCTCAAGCAGTGGCTTTCAGAAAAATCAAGCGTAGTTATCTGAAAATACCAACACAACAAACTGAGATAACTGAAATGAAAATCTTACCTTATTTTTTAACTCTGAATCTTTGTTGTCAACCTGCGACTCCAACTCCTCGATCTTTTTCCTCAACATCAAGATTTTACCGCGATTAGCCATTTGGTCACCATTAGTGGATTGCTGCAAAGAAGTCATACAAATGGTAAAACTATCCGGTCTCATTGTAATAATACATATTCATTCTTGACTATTTACTGGGGACTTCTATGAAATACTGTATAAAGCACAATATCTATATCACATTTTTTTTCCCCCACATATCACAATTAAACCTAGAATAAGGTCAAATGTAAACACTCATACAACTCTTTGTTTAAGCCATTGGTCACGCTCCACTGCTCTTTTATAAAGAACTATTCCACTGGTCTCACACATGGCAGCACAGTGGCGCAGCTGTCGGGCTGCTGTCCCACAGTGCCAAAGATCTGATTTGGATCCTGACCTTGGGTCCTGCCTGAGTGGAGTTTACACATTCTCTCTGGGACCGCGTGGGTTACCTCAGGGTATTCCCGTTTCCTCTACATCCCAAATTCCCTTTGTAAACTGCCCCTAGTTTGTAGGAAGTGGATGTGAAAGTGGGATAACATAGAACTAGTGTGAATGGATGTTGGCGTGGTCTCGGTGGCCCTGCAGGCCTGTTTCAATGCTGTACCTCTGAACTAAACAAAAATTGCTCTTCCCCCATTGCTCCTCAATACGCTTTCATTAAGTTTCTGCTGGATCTACTTCCAGTACCTTTTCATTTGGAACATTCCCAAATCAAGCATGCGATGTATAAAAAATAATTATTTATATTGCTTCCATTTTCTTCATCAGTCATCTTTAAATCTGTGTCCCCTCTGCCACAGAGAGAGTTTCTCCATCGAAACAATTTTTCCCAATATAAATTCAATTGTGGGGGCAAGTCCTCCAAAATGCAAGGATCACAATATAAGCACTCCATGGAATCCTACATTCTTGCAGTACACCAAGTCACCATTCAGCACTTTGCGACAAGTCTTTTAGAGATATCCTATTTTGTTCTTTCCTCATAGCCGTATAACTGTTTTATTTTCAATTACATATCCTTTTCCCTAAAGTTATAATTCAATCTGATTCTTCCACCCTTTCAGGCAGCGCACAAGAAAATAAAATCTCATACCTACTTTTGTTATATACGCTGGCTGTATCCCAAAAATGTTACCATACAATTTATATAAACTATAACTTGGATTAAACTTTGGAGCGAACACGTTTCAAGCAATGATATTCAACACAGAATTTTCAATGCATGCTGTCAATCATGTTTTGCCTCAATGAATTACTGGGATTAGTTAGTAGATAGTGGTAGCATGAAGAAAATGACATACCTTGTGCTTCCCAGCAGAATCACCATGCTGGTTCTTCATGTCTTCCAGCTGAGTTGAAAGTGAGGTGATCTTTGCCTTACTCTGCAGCTTCATTTTGGAAATCTTTGCTTCAAAGGCATCTTTGTCCTCCTGCAGCAAAATAATTGTGTTGCAATTTGAACAAGTGGAAGTTTCTACTTTGTTTCAAACGCTAATGTTACTGAGAAACAATTTGGATTAATATTTTCTCAAGACTGGCTGATGTCTGACAAGCAAGATTGAGACTAAGATGCCAATTGACGAGATGAAATTAAATGGCAGAACAGACGTAGGGGTTGAGGGATTGTGCCTACATCAACCTTCAGGCCATAAGGTCTGCTGTGTGAAAAAGTTAAGCCTCAGCTTAGCCTCACCCTTATGTTTCTATTAATTATTTTAAATCTATGCCCTTTGGTTTTTCAAGGCTCGTTTAGTTTAATGTTGTCACTTGTACCAACCGAGGTGCAGTGAAAAGCTTTTGTCTGAGTGCCATGCAGTCAAAGACTATACATGATTACAATCAAGCCGTCCACAGTGTACAGATAAAGGGTACAACATATAATGTAATCCGGGGATGAATAGTCTTATCGTATCGTATAATTATTTTCTCATGGGTCCTCAATTTCACATGCCTCTTGTCTCCTTTCATCATGTGCTCCAAAGGAAACAATCCTAATACAGTGGCTTGCAAAAGTATTCATACCCCTTGAACTTTTCCACATTTTGTCACGTTACAACCACAAACTTAAATGTATTTTATTGGGATTTTATGTGATAGACCAACACAAAGTGGCGCATAATTGTGAAGTGGAAGGAAAATGATACATGGTTTTCAAATTTGTTTATAAATAAAAAACTGAAAAGTGTGGCGTGCAAAAGTGTTCAGCCCCCTTTACTCTGATACCCCTAAATAAAATCCAGTGCAACCAATTGCCTTCAGAAGTCACCTAATTAGTAAATAGAGTCCACTTGTGTGTAATCTAATGTCAGCATAAATACAGCTGTTCTGTGAAGGCCTCAGGGGTTTGTTAGAGAACATATGTGAACAAACAGCATCATGAAGCCCAAGGAACACACCAGACAGGTCAGGGATAAAGTTGTGGAGAAGTATAAAGCAGGGTTAGGTTATAAAAAAACATCCCAAGCTTTGAACATCTCACGAGTCAGGGATAAAGTTGTGGAGAAGTATAAAGCAGGGTTAGGTTATAAAAAAATATCCCAAGCTTTGAACATCTCACGGAGCAGTGTTCAATCCATCATCCGAAAATGGAAAGAGTATGGCACAACTGCAAACCTACCAAGACATGGCCGTCCACCTAAACTGACAGGCTGGGCAAGGAGAGCATTGATCAGAGAAGCAGCCAAGAGGCCCATAGTAACTCTGGAGGAGCTGCAGAGATCCACTGCTCAGGTGGGAGAATCTGTCCACAGGACAACTATTAGTCGTGCACTCTACAAATCGGGCCTTTATGGAAGAGTGGCAAGAAGAAAGCCATTGTTGAAAAAAAGCCATAAGAAGTCCCGTTTGCAGTTTGCCACAAGCCATGTGGGGGACACAGCAAACATGTGGAGGAAGGTGCTCTGGTCAGATGAGACCAAAATTGAAGTTTTTGGCCTAAATGCAAAACGCTATGTGTGGCGGAAAACTAACACTGCACATCACCCTGAACACACCATCCCCACTGTGAAACATGGTGGTGGCAGCATCATGCTGTGGGGATGCTTTTCTTCAGCAGGGACAGGGAAGCTGGTCAGAGTTGATGGGAAGATGGATGGAGCCAAATACAGGGCAATCTTGGAAGAAAACCTGTTAGAGTCTGCAAAAGAGGTTCACCTTCCAGCAGGACAACGATCCTAAACATACAGCCAGAGCTACAATGGAATGGTTTAGATCAAAGCATATTCAGGTGTTAGAATGGCCCAGTCAAAGTCCAGACCTAAATCCAATTGAGAATCTCTGGCAAGACTTGAAAATTGCTGTTCACAGACGCTCTCCATCCAATCTGACTGAGCTTGAGCTATTTTGCAAAGAAGAATGGGCAAAAATTTCAGTCTCTAGATGTACAAAGCTGGTAGAGACATACCCCAAAAGACTTGCAGCTGTAATTGCAGCGAAAGGTGGTTCTACAAAGTATTGACTCAGGGGGCCTGAATACTTTTGCACGCCACACTTTTCAGTTTTTTATTTGTAAAAAAATTTGAAAACCATGTATCATTTTCCTTCCACTTCACAATTATGCGCCACTTTGTGTTGGTCTATCACATAAAATCCCAATAAAATACATTTACGTTTGTGGTTGTAACGTGACAAAATGTGGAAAAGTTCAAGGGGTATGAATACTTTTGCAAGCCACTGTATACACAGTAGTTCCTCAAATCTACAATTTAAAGCTACAAGTTAAAGCTTTTCATTGTACCTCATTACATGTGACAATTAACTAAACTAAAATCTCATCCTCATCTGCATCTTCTCCTGTACAATTTCATGTTTGCTATTATATAATAACCGGAACAGGAAGCACTCCTCGACAATTTGAACAATTTTCTGGCATCATTCCTTTGGCAAGGGAAGACTGAAAGCATTGAGTCAGAACCTCAGCTGTTCCCACCCTTGCTTCTTTTAATTGGCTGGGAAACATTTCTGCCAGACCTGATGATTTGTCCAACTTCAGAGATGCCAACTTCACAAAATTAATGCAGTAATCCAGACATGGCTGCAATTGCACTGCAAATTTAGCAAACCTCACAGCCTGTATTTGGAATCAAGCCCCAAAATGATTCAGTAGCAAAACAAACTCTCTCATGGTCAAGGATCAAGGAATCATTACTGGATTTAAACAGAAAACAATGACTTCCTCTGGGTATCTAAAATTTGTTTGCAGCCAATGTTGCTTATAAGGGACCTTTGTTGTTCAATTAACATTGGAATGTCATAAACCATGTAACTAATTTGAAAAAAGCTAATATGTGATAATGTACTAATGTGCTGGATTAACAACTTGAAGGGTGTTACTTTTGGGGTAAATACTGGAAAAGTCACCCTGGAAAACACATTTCTTTCTCTAAAATATGCCAAAATAAAATATTTCACAACCTCCTGAGACACCAAACACAATTTAATTTAACATTTCATTTGAAAGTTGGCACTTTAAGTTCACTCAGTATTGTACTGGAAGCATCAGGTGTGACTTTCTGCTTAAATCGTTTGAGTAGGACTTTTAAATAACTTTTTGCAGTCTATTTTGAAGTACAACCTTCTAAACCAGATATGGCCATCCTTTCAATTTCCTTTAAAAGACCTGACAAACAACGTTAAACGGTTTAACAATAGTCTTTGCTTTAGAAAATAAGAAGTATCGTAAATTTTTATTGTTAAAAAGAAAACTTGCATTGTTTTGGACTAAATTTTCAGTCTTTAAAGTGAAATCCAACTGCAGAAATGCAAACATAAAGTACACAGATCACTGTAATAGCTCAGTGAGGGTAAAAAACGTTCAACTGGAATTAATGTTACCTTAAGCTGTTGATCCCTCATGTGAAGCTGGGTATCTTTCTCCCGAATTAGGTCTTTGAGCTGCAATACCAGTTGTTCATTCTGAGCCAGTTGCTCAGTTAAATCAGTCATTGATTTACCCGCATTCTTTGGGCAGCTTAGTGCCTGCAGAATAATTGGTCACTATTAATAACTGCATCATAGTGAATCGGACTTTAGAGAAAACAGTATTGAAATATTCAGTGACTTGAGAAGTGCATTCATGTGGAATGCATGGAAGCCAATGTTTTTTTTATTGCAAGGCCACTGCTGCAAAATTCAGTCACTCTGGAGACCCAACGTAATTGGCCTCGTGTATTTTAACATGCTCAAAGGCTCTCATTTTGAGGGGGGGGGGGAATAGGATAGACAGACACAATGTGCTGGATTAACTCAGCAGGTCATGTGGTATCTCTGTAAAAAAAAGGATGGTTGATGTTTCGGGTCAGGAGCCTTTTTCAAATTTGCCGTGGTCTTTTCTTGCTTCCAGATCCACCCCCTACAATCAGTCTAAAGAAGGGTCCCAACCTGAAGCTTCACCCATCCCTTTTCACCCAAGCCACTGAGTTAGTTTAGTTTAGTTCAGAGATACTAAACTGTGTGTAAGTAGTGAAACAATCACATTGCACAAATAAACATTTCTCGACCTCAAAATGCACAACCCATCTAATAAAAATTAGTAATGCCAATGACAAATAATAAAACCAGAAATTCAATTTGAAATGGCTAAAATTTACCAGAGGCAAAATATAACAGACAAATTAAGTTAAGCACAGGAAAAGCATTTTCAGTGAAATATTTTTCAAATTGAAATCATAAGCAAGTGATTGTAGTGAATTGTTATATGATTATTGTAGTCCACACATTATTTTATATAAGGAAAAACAAAATTCCAAAATATATCATGAATCATCCTTTTGTAAATACAAATGCAACAACAGGAAATTACAAAAATACTTACCCCCTCCGACTCAAGGGGCGGTTCATTTCCAGAATACCACCTCCACATGCTTCTATTTTAATGTGCCTGCAAATTAACCAAAATAATAATTAAATTGAATTGCTACAGAGCAGACAAGCAGAGAAGATTAGTTTAACCTGGCATCATCCTTGGCACGGACATTGTGGGCCAAAGGGCCTGTTCCTGTGCTGTCCTGTTCTACGGGCTATGTCCTGGAGTTTCAGTTTTGTTTGTTGTCACGTGTACCGAGGTACAGTGAAAAGCTTTTGTTGCGTGCTGACCAGTCAGTAGAAGGACAATACACGATTACAATCGATCCATTTACAGCACAAGGTAAACCCAGCAAAGTCTGATCAAGGTACACAAAATTGCTGGAGGAACTCAGCGGGTGCAGCAGCATCTATGGAGCGAAGGAAATAGGCGACGTTTCGGGCCGAAACCCTTCTTCAGACTGAAGAAGGGTTTCGGCCCGAAACGTCGCCTATTTCCTTCGCTCCATAGATGCTGCTGCACCCGCTGAGTTCCTCCAGCAATTTTGTGTACCTTCGATATTCCAGCATCTGCAGTTCCCTTTTGAACACAAAGTCTGATCAAGGATAGTCCGAGGGTCATCAACGAGGTAGATAAGAGTTCAGCACTAATGATGCGAATGATGAGATTAGCAAATGCCAGAGGGGTCCAATTGAAAGTGACACCCAATGCAAAGCAGATCAGTGGCAGATAATAGAGACATTAAAGTGAATGGAGAGGAGGAATTTCTTTAGTCAGAGGGTGGTGAATCTGTCTAATTCATTGCCACAGAAGGATGTGGAGGCCAAATCAAGGGCGGAGATTGATAGATTCTTGATTAGTGCGGGTGTCAGGGTTATGGGGAGAAGGCCAGAGAATGGGGTTGAGAGGGAAAGATAGATCAGCCATGCTTGAATGGCGGAGTAGACTTCATAAATGATCGGAGCAGAATTTGGCCATTCGGCCCATCGTCGGAGTAGGCAGATTAGACTTGAGTAGCCTAATGACCTAATTCTGCTCTTACACATGAGAGTTGCTTGTAAGGAGGCTCACAAGGCTAAGAAATAGGTTCTTTTTTGTGGTTTATATGAATGATTTAGATTTAGTGTACAGGTTAGGATTAAAAAGTTTGCAGATGACACAAGTGAGAAAACGCGGACAAATTAATGATCAATTGTGCATGAAAGTCACCCCCATTAAGAGATATGATCTCTCAGAAAAGAGGGGGAGAGGAGATTTATGAGGATGTTGCGAGGTTTGGAGAATGTTATTGACTCCGTCATTAGGGGTGGTTCTGTCTGGTTCGGTTTTGGCTGAATGAATAATTAATAAAATAACTTGCTCAGGCAGATTTTAAGTAAATGGTTAAAGGATTAAAAGGGGATTAATAAGAATTTATTTACACCCTGCTTGTGATGAGGTGTGGAACTTGCTACCCAGAAGAATAGTCGTATCAGAAACCATCTACCTATGGAAAAACAATGGACAAGGCTACAGTTGCAGAATCATACAGCACAGAAAGAGACTCGTCAGCCCACAAAAGCCCATGCTAACCAAGAAGCACCCACAGTGTTAACAGATACAACAGCTCTTTTGTGCCCATCATAGACATGATGGGTCAAATGGATCCTTGCCATTCTGTAAATCTGTTCCAAAAATTGTAACTACCATATCTTTATTTAAGGGTGGCAGCTGGGCTCTAAAATTCAGGTAGTTCCAATGTGTTCGATGATCATACATCTAAATTCCTTAAAACCCAATAAGCAGAGCAGGATTAAGGGCTCAAAGATACCTCAATAATGCTCAATAATGGAGAGTTGCAATAATGGACAAATTAGGATGCAATGCAATACACAAAATATTTCTGCGACAGTGGATACATGGAACTTGAGACCTCAATTGTTTTGGAAGCAGGGTCAAATTTCAGTTGACTTTTGGTCATCAAACATGTACATGGTTTCACTTTGATGAAAGTAGCTTTCAATGAACACATAATATGAACACATAGTTTTAGTACTCTCATGGGTAATATTTTTCTACCCAATAGAAAGCCAGCCTCGTACAAAACAAAATGTTTAAAATAGGAAATATCCTGAGCACGCTAGATGCAACAATGGAAATAAAACTGAGGCAACTGAAAAGTATAACATGTATTGATCACAGACAAAGGAGGTGCCATTTAAATTCCCTCCCGCAGTGGATGATGAATCTCTGGATTTTTCTATCCTGGATGATTGTGGAGGTTAGATCACTTGAGGTATTCAAACACAAGGCAGGTCAATCAAAATCGTGTTATCAATTAGGTTCACTTAATATAAATAATATTCACAAAATCACATTACATCCAATTCACATTATGGAAATAACCATTGCAGCAGAACACCCTTTATCAAATCATACACAAACATTCAAATTACCTTAACTTCACAGATTACATCACCTCACAAAATGGTGCAAAAACAGCAAATTAAAAGTTAAGACACAGATTAAAATTGCACCTCAATGTAATTAGTTTAACATCATATTCCATAACTGTGCCACAGTTGATCAGCTTATTTACAACGACTGCTGCTAAAACTGGCTCTACTTGTGAAGAAAGTTTGCCATCCTGCAGTGCACAAAAGTAGAACACAGCTTGATATCCAATTGCAACTTGAACCTTATAGCACCTCCTACCAGCTGTTAGTTAATTCTACAAGTATGGCCAAAGTTATATATAGATTTCCTTTGCCGATATTGAACTTATCTGCATTTCCTCCCGTTTCCATTTCCTCGTGCAAGGACACAAACAAATTGCTTTTTACATGAGCACTTTCCATTTTTCAGCATTCCAATAATTTTGAATTATTGTCACTGCTAGGATACAGGAAAACACACCAGCTGATTTGGACATGGCAAAGTACCCCCAATAACCAGATAAAATATTCTGGTGAAGTTGGTTCCTGTTTAAGTATTAGGCATCAAAAATCCCTGGTATTCATCAAATAGTACCACTGAACGTAAGAGGACAGATGAGGCCTCTAGTTCATCCAGAATTGGCACCTCCGACAGTGTGGCACTTCCTTATCACTGGACTGGCAATTCTCGCAGGTTATGTGTCTATAAACTGACTCAAAAGCAAATCCTGTTCTATTCTCAAAGTGACTAAAACCCAAAAGAAAGGAATTGATGGATTTTGCACTCTTAAAATGAGCAGCACAATGGCACAGCCGGTAGAGCTATTACCTCACAGCACCAGAGACCTAGGTTCGATACAGACATTGGGTGCTGTGAAGTTTGATTGACTGTGTGGGTTTCCTCCGGGTGTTCCGGTTTCCTCCCACATCCCAAAGACGTGCATGTTTTTAGGTTACCGTAATTGGCCTCCATAAAATTGGCACTAATGTGTAGTGAGTGTTTGAAAAAGGGGAATAACATAGCCTGTTTAAGGACATAAGACAATAAAACATGCTTGACAATAAAACACTTTTGAACCAGTATGAATGTCGAGACCAAAGATGGATCATGAGCAAGGCAATGCTGGTCTGCGTCAGCGTATAAGAGGTCTGCTGTCATCCATTACAATCATTCCACTCTTAAATCTTTATTTACCCTTCACCTGTACACTGTGGATGGTTTGATTGCTATCATGTATAGGGTGATTTCACGAAAGGTCACTGGAGCGTAGATCCGCACCCACGTGACCGAAAATTTTAACTGGGGGACATGCGTCACTTCCGGTACATGTTAGTGAATGGGAAAACACGCACTTTCACACCCGTTAAAAACATCGAAAACGGCCAGGTTTTGAGCTGCAATTTACTGAGCCAGTCGGGGTGACCGTGAGGCACAGCTACCTAAATTTACAGTAAAAAAAAAAGATAGAAACTAAGGTAAATACAAGAGGGAGCTGAAGGGGCAAAAAAAGCGGAAGTTGTTAGCGGACATTTTTCGTGGAGATTTAAAGATCCAAAATATCGGGAATTATCGCGTTTGCTCGCTGCATTTCATCAAAAGTAAGGCATTATTGGCTTTGTTATCTTTATTCATTTGTTAGATGAAAAGTATTAAAAGTTAGAAATCCTTCAGTAAAATTGCAAAATCGCCCATTGTTCTCGGGTGGGTTTTAACATGCAAAATGAACACGCTTCTGAAGCTACATTCACCATTTAAATATCCGTGAATCATAAATGCGTCTTGAAATAAATTTTACTCAGATGCAAGCTAAGGAATGGTATAATTGTCAAATTAACAGCTGACAATTATACCATTCCTTAGCTTGCATCTGAGTAAAATTTATTTCAAGACGCATTTATGATTCACGGATATTTAAATGGTGAATGTAGCTTCAGAAGCGTGTTCATTTTGCATGTTAAAACCCACCCGAGAACCATGGGCGATTTTGCAATTTTACTGAAGGATTTCTAACTTTTAATACTTTTCATCTAACAAATGAATAAAGATAACAAAGCCAATAATGCCTTACTTTTGATGAAATGCAGCGAGCAAACGCGATAATTCACGATATTTTGGATCTTTAAATCTCCACGAAAAATGTCCGCTAACAACTTCCGCTTTTTTTGCCCCTTCAGCTCCCTCTTGTATTTACCTTAGTTTCTATCTTTTTTTTTTACTGTAAATTTAGGTAGCTGTGCCTCACGGTCACCCCGACTGGCTCAGTAAATTGCAGCTCAAAACCTGGCCGTTTTCGATGTTTTTAACGGGTGTGAAAGTGCGTGTTTTCCCATTCACTAACATGTACCGGAAGTGACGCTTGTCCCCCAGTTAAAATTTTCGGTCACGTGGGTGCGGAACTACGCTCCAGTGACCTTTCGTGAAATCACGCTATAGGCCTTCCTTTGGCTGGATAGCATGCAAATTCAAGCTTTTCATATGACAATGAACAACTAAACTAAAACGGGTGATCGATGGTCACCATAGAATCACTGGTCCGAAGCACCTGATTCATGTTGTATCTCTAAACTAAATTAAAATCGCTTCTAACCAAGAGCTTGTGAAATTCCTTAGTTTCTTTGCTTATGCGATGAAAGTCACATGGAAAACATATGTAATTTTGTGCACACAAGTCTCCACTATAAAATGTCCTGAAACATTTGGCTTCCCGCACTCATACAGATATACAGGAGTGAACATCTTATGTAAATTATCAGCACTATACAAGTTAAGTGGAACGGAAAATTACAATACCTGCATCAATTTTCCAAACAATAACTGCGTATACTCCAAATATCACTATTTATTAAAAATATTTGATGATCTTTCCCCAAACTTACAATTATCAGTTTGAATTTATCCTCCTGATAGCCACATACTTGCACAAGGTTGGCACATGGGTAGAGCAAGTAATTAGAAAAACACAAAGAAGACTATTGTTTACTGCGAGAGGAATTGATTACAAAGGCACGCAGATTACCTTTTAGTTTCTTTGGGTATTGGTCACCTGAAATATTTTTTACAGGAAATGTCTCATAATTTAGAAATGTTAAGAATGACACAAAGCTGGGTGGCAGTGTGAACTGTGAGGAGGATACTATGAGAATGCAGGGTGACTTGGACAGGTTGGGTGAATGGGCAGGTGCAGTTTAATGTGGATAAATGTGAGGTTATTCACTTTGGTAGCAAAAACAGGAAGGCAGATTATTATCTAAATGGTGTCAAGTTGGGAAAAGAGGAAGCATAACAGGATCTGGGGGGTCCTTGTTTAGCTGCCAATGAAAGTATGCAGTCAGGTACAGCAGGCAGTGAAGAAAGCGGATGGCATGTTGGCCTTCACAACAAAAGGAATTGAGTATAGGAGCAAAGAGGTCCTTCTGCAGTTGTACAGGGCCCTAGTGAGACCACACCTGGAGTATTATGCACAGTTTTGGTCCCCTAATTTGAGAAAGGACATTCTTGCTATTGAGGGAGTGCAGCGTAGGTTTACAAGGTTAATTCCCGGGATGGCGGGACTGTCATATCCTGCGAGAACGGTGTGGCTGGGCTTGTATACTCTGGAGTTTAGAAGGATGAAAGGGTATCTTATTGAAACATATAAGATTAAGGGTGTGGACACGCTAGAGGCAGGAAACATGTTCCCGATGTTGGGGGAGTCCAGAACCAGGGGCCACAGGTTAAGAATAAGAGGTAAGCCATTTGGAATGGAGACGTGGAAACACCTTTTCACACAGAGAGTTGTGAGTCTGTGGAATTCTCTGCCTCAGAGGGCGTTGGTGGGCGGTTCACTGGATTCTTTCAAGGGAGCGCAAGAAACGGCTCTTAAAGATAGCGGAGTCAGGTGATATGGGGAGAAGGCAGGAACGGGGTACTGATTGAGGATGATCAGCCATGATCACAATGAATGGTGGTGCTGGCCCGAAGGGCAGAATGACCTACTCATGCACGTATTGTCTCAGTGGGATAGACAGCATCTCTGGAGGGAAGGAATGGGTGACGTTTCAGGTCGAGACCCTTCTTCACACTGATATCAAGAGTCAAGAGTGTTTTATTGTCATATGTCCCAGATAGAACAATGAAATTCTTACTTGTAGCACAACAAAATATGTAAACAGAGTACATAACGGGAGAAGATAAAAAAAGTTCAGTGTGTGTATACACATGCACACACTCAATAAATAGCTAATATAGTGCAACAATAATAATAGTCTGTTGCAGTTCAGAACTTATTTGTTGTTGTGTTCAATAGCCTGATGGCTGTAGGGAAGAGGCTGTTCCTGAACCTGGACGTTAGTTTTCTAGCTCCTGTACCTTCTTCCCGATGGCAATGGTGAAATGAGTGTGTGGCCAGGATGGTGTTGGCTGCCTTTTTGAGGCAGAGACTTCGATAGATCCCTTCGATGGTGGGGAGGTCAAAGCCGGTGATGGACTGGGCAGCGGTCACAACATTTTGCAGTCTTTCCGCTCCTGGACGTTCAAGTTGCCCAACCGCACTCCTGGACATTCATGTTGCCGAATATATATATATATATATCAAAGAAAGCATTTTTTTGCGTTTATTGTATTGTTTTCAGAGCACTATGTTCACATATTCTGTCGTGCTGCTGCAAATAAGAATGCCACTATTCTGTCTGGGACATATGACAATAAAACACTCTTGAAGGCAAGATGAACGGTGAACTGTGATTTTCTCTTTCAAGCAGTAGTCTAGCCAGTTGCAATATTTTCACCATTTCCTAGCTTTGTTTTCCACTCCTAATAATTAGTAAGAAAAGCATGCCAGAGAACATTAAGACAATGGTTTGCACCTAGCATCACGGTGAAATAAGTGCAAGGAATCTGCTGAAAGACACTGGAAGCTGGCTTAACTCAGCAGGAACTACAGAATCGAAACGTCGCCTATTTCCTTCGCTCCATAGATGCTGCTGCACCCGCTGAGTTTCCCCAGCAATTTTGTGTACCTTCGATATTCCAGCATCTGCAGTTCCTTTTTGAACAGGAACTACAGCATCTCTGGAGAGAAGGAATGGGTGACAGTTTCGGGCCAAGACCCTTCTTCAGACCAAAGCTCCTCTGGTATCTTTGCTTCAGACTGCTAATTGCACTGATGGAATCTCAGCAATGTTGCTTTGCAGGTACTCCTACTCCTACTCCTGCGCCTGCGAAGCACCCCCTCCCCCACAGGCGGAACTGTACTGCGCCTGCGCAGAATCGCCCAGACCGACAGGTGGAGCGGTACTGCGCCTGCGCACGTGGCCGCGCCACACCTCTGCAGCCTGACCTACCTGGATGCTGCCCGACGGTGTTGAGAGCCGAGCCCGGCCCGGCCTGACGGAGGCCGCGGAGGGTGGATCTGCGTGGCGGAGGTTAGAGTCAGTGCGTCACATGCTGCAGGCGGCGAGGCAGACGGCGCTCCCCCTGTGGTGCGGTCGCCCGTGAAGCTGCGGGAAGACCAAGACCAAGACCAAGACTGTCCCGCTCCGACCCTGCCGCCGCCAAACCGCCGCCGCCGCCGTCACCACGTGACCCAGCGCGCTCTCGGCCCGTCTCACGCACGGCGACGTGGGCGTGCGCCAGGCGCAATGTGAAACGGCGGCCAGAGGGAGGCGCTGTTGCTGCATGTCAAGAGTATTTCATTGTCATATGTCCCAGATCTAGCAATGAAACATAGACAATAATAATAATAATGGATGGGATTTATATAGCGCCTTTCTAATACTCAAGGCGCTTTACATCGCATTATTCATTCACTCCTCAGTCACACTCGGTGGTGGTAAGCTACTTCAGTAGCCACAGCTGCTCTGGGGCAGACTGACGGAAGCGTGGCTGCCATTCTGCGCCTACGGCCCCTCCGACCACCACCAATCACTCACACACATTCACACACAGGCAAAGGTGGGTGAAGTGTCTTGCCCAAGGACACAACGACAGTATGCACTCCAAGCGGGATTCGAACCGGCCACCTTCCGGTCGCCAGCCGAACACTTAGCCCATTGTGCCATCTGTCGTCCACAATAGGTGCAGGAGTAGGCCATTCGGCCCTTCGAGCCTGCACCGCCATTCAATATGATCATGGCTGATCATCCAACTCAGTATCCTGTACCTGCCTTCTCTCCATACCCCCTGATCCCTTTAGCCACAAGGGCCACATCTAACTCCCTCTGAAATATAGCCAATGAACTGGCCTCAACTACCTTCTGTGGCAGAGAATTCCAGCGATTCACCACTCTCTGTGTGAAAAATGTTTTCCTCATCTCGGTCCTAAAAGATTTCCCCCTTATCCTTAAACTGTGACCCAGTGAAACGGCTACCAGAGGGAGGCGCTGTTGCAGCATGTCAAGAGCAAAGATGATAGTTTTGTCATATTGCACTTAGCATCACGGTGAAATAAGTGTAAGGAATCTGCTGAAAGACACTAGAAGCTGCCTTAACTCAGCAAGACATGCAGCATCTCTGGAGAGAAGGAATGGGTGACAGATTCGGGTGATTGTTATGACATTGTCATATGTCCCAGATCGAGCAATGAAATTCTTACTTGGAAGTCACACAGCATGCAAACAGGCCCTTCAGCCCAACTTGCCCATACCGACCAACATGTCCCAGCTACCTAGTCCCACCTGATTGCACTTAATCCATATCCCCCCCAAACCTGTCCTATCCAAGTACCTGTATAATTGTTTCTGAATCTTTCCGAAAGTCTATGCCTTAACTACCCCCTCTGGTAGCTCGTTCCATATCCCCACCACCCTTTGTGTGAAAAAGGTATCCCTTAGATTCCTTCTAATTCCTTTCCCCTTCACCGTAAACCTATGTCCTCTGGTCCCCTATTCCCCTACTCTGGGCAAGAGATACTGTGCATACGCCCGAAGATAGACACAGAATGCCGGAGTAACTCAGCGGGACAGGCAGCATCTCTGATCAGTCTGAAAAGGATGATCAGCGATGATCATATTGAATGGCGGTGCAGGCTCGAAGGGCCGAATGGCCTACTCCTGCACCTATTTTCTATGTTTCTATGAAGAAGGGTCTCGACACGAAACGTTACCCATTCCTTCTCTCCAGAGATGCTGCCTGTCCCGCTGAGTTACTCCAGCAATTTGTGTCTTTCTTCGATTTAAACAGCATCTGCAGTTCTTCCCTACACACTGCATCTGCACGATCTATTCCTCTCATAATTTTATACCCATCAGCACAATAGAATATGTGTATATATAGCACTCAGTAATATAAAAAAATTAGAAAAAAAAGTTATATATCGATATTACTAAAAGTCTGATCTTGACCACTTCCTGTTGTTCTGTATATTGATTTTAGAAAAAACGCTGCCACTTACGGATGTGATTTTTGGCCATCTTACTCAGAGTACACCTCCGCTGTGCAGGACAAAAGGATTTTTCCCATCGATTAAATATAAAATAGTTATTAGTGTTAAAAAAATGTTGAGATTCTCTCTCCTGAAGGCCACGCCCCTTCCCGAGGGACTATAAAACCCAGAAGTGTTGAGTGCCTCAGTCGGTCTCTGTAAGATGGGGGAGCAAGAGGGTCATGTCTCTCAGCCTGAGCTGTGAATAACACTGAACACATGTCTACTAAACTGTGAGTGGTTTTACTGACCTGTCAGTGTCCTTAATGTGGTTTGAAAATATAGTTTGGAAATGCTAAAGCTGTGTTGAGCCCCAGTCGCCTCGATGCTGCAGTTGGACTCCTGGACCGCGGGAGAAGAACAAAGGGAAGACTTTTGCCTTCCATCACAGTGAGGAGGTGTTGGAGATTCACTGTGATGGATGTTTGTGTTAAGAGTGTGTCTTGGTTTTTTTTTTGTCATGTCTGCAGGAATGAAATTTTGTTCAAACCTTGTCAATAAAAGGCATTCTATTCTATTCTATTCTGCATATGCATGACAAACATAATGATGTTCAAAATACAAAGTCCTGGAGTAGCTCAGCCATGTCTGGAGGACATGGGTGGGTAACATTTCGGGACACTACTTCAAACTGGGAAACAAGGAACTGCAGATGCTGGAATCTTGTGTAAAATGCAAAGTGCTTGAGGAACTCAGTAAGTCAGGCAACATCTGTGGAAACGTGAAGCGATTTTAGTCCTTCAGACTCTTCAGTCTTTGTCTCTCTGTAATCGTTAGCAACCCAGTCAAAATTTTATCCCACCCCCCACACTCCCGCGCATCAAGTTATTGGTAATGGCATTGGCTTATTGACGGAGATACAGTAGAAAGCTTTTGTTTGCCTGTTATCCAATCAATCAGATAATATCAAGGTTCACGATCATTTATTGTCACGTGTACCAATTAAGGTAAAGTGATATTCAATTTATCATACAGCCATATTAAAAAACAGTTAACATAAACATCCACCACAGCGGATTCCCCACATTCCTCACTGTGATGGAAGGCAATAAAGTCTAATCTTCTTGCTTCTTTATTCTCCCGCGCTCGGGGTAGTCGAACCATCCGCAGTCGGGACGATCAAAACTCCCGCAGCCGGCGATCGAAGCTCCCGCATCGGGGCTATTGAAACTCCTGCGTCAGAGCGTTCGAAGCTCCTGCGGCTTGGAGCTCCCGAAGTCGGTCCCTAACCAGGGACTGCAAGCTCCACGGTGTTAAAATCCGCAGGCTCCCGCGGCTTGGAGCTCTGAGGTCTATCCCCTACAGAGACCGCAAGTTCCATGATGTTAAAGTCCACAGGCTCCTGTGGTTGGAGCTCACAAAATCTATCTCCAGCAGAGGCCACCAGGTCCTCGACGTTAGGCCGCAGTGTGAACGGAGATACGATACCAAAAAAAATCGCATCTCAGTCGAGGTAAGAGATTTAAAAAAAGTTTCCCCACCCCACAAAAAACAAGCTAAAAAACACTAAAACATACATTTAACACATACTATAAACAACAAAGAAGGAATGGACGAGACAGATTGTTGGCGAGGCAGCCATTGCTGGCGCCACCCGGTGGATATTATATGTAAAATAGTACATTGTAGATGAATGCAATGAAACCATACACAAGTACAACAGACTGATGAAGAGAAATTGCCAGTGTGCAGAATATAGTTTTTTTCAGCAAGGTGGCGTAACAGTTCCATAGAACTGGCTAATATCTTATGAGGTATGTTGAGAGGACCTGTACTATACCTTAGATAGACACAAAATGCTGGAGTAACTTAGCAGGACAGGCAGTATCTCTGGAGTGAAGGGATGGGTTACATTTCGGGTAGGTACTCTTCTTCAGTACTACACCCCAGTTTGGGAAAGAACTGTTTTAGCAATTGGTGTACAGTTATAAGAGAGAATCATAGTACCTATCCGGAATTTACTTGTTTCAAAACACTGATAAAAGTCAGAAGCAGTTACGTATCTTTGTGACCTTGCGAAACTTCCTCAATTATTTCCTAAAGCTCCTTTCTATCAATGCCCTTGTAATTTTATTCATGTTTCTGGAGGACACCTCCTTACATTTGATGATTCCTCTTAAAACCAGATTCAAATCCGTGACATAACATAAATAACCGACTGTTTCCCCATATCTTTGACGTACTTTAAAAAAAAAAGTAGGGTCTGAAGAAGGGTTTTCGACCAGAAACGTTGTCTATTTCCTTCGCTCCATAGATGCTGCCTCACCCGCTGAGTTTCTCCAGCATTTTTGCCTACCTTTAAAAAAAAAAGACTTGTTCGTTTTGTTGACGAGAACGAGCGATTCCGAAATCTCTCGGTAAGCGCTTTGTGTATCTTATCGAGCATCCAGGTGGCATTATCCATGCTGTCTGACACTTCATAGTTGTTTGCCATTCAAAAGAACTGATTCAATCCGTGCAGGGACAGCGGTAACGAGGGCTCTTTCGGCAACAGACCATGTCCATTTCCTACTTGATGCTTACCCTTCTCTGTGTCTCCACCAGGGCGCTGTCTCTGGCCATGGTGCTGAAACCTAGTCCTTCTTGTGCCTGCGACTCGCCAAGGTTCACAATTGAATCCATCTTTCGCCGCCTCCTGCTCCTCGAAGTCAGTCCCACCACGCGTTTCAAATCAGGATAATTTGTTTCAAAGTTTAATCATAGCTGGGCATTATTTAGTCCACGGCACCTCCGGATACAATTGAATCGTTTTCTCCAGAAACCATAGTTGTATTACGGATATCCTGTCTTTCAATACAAAAAGTGGTTGAAATGTTTGTTTCACTCATTACCAGCAGCCGCAATGTTGCAGCGACTGTGCTTTCCACTTATAAAGCGTTTGGCCGTATAAAGTGCCGTGGGATTCCCAGCGGATGCGAGAGGCGTCGTTTAAATGTGTCATGTGGAGGACTCTGTTCTTACAAAAACTATCCTAGTGTTTCCTAACCAGAAGCCTTGGATGAACCAGGAAATCCGCATTCTTCTGAGGAGCAGATCCCGTGCATTCAGAACTGGTGACACAGAGGTTTATAAGAAGTCCAGATAGGACCTTGACAAGGCCATCAAAAAGGACAAAAGGGACTTTAGCTCCACTGAACACTGATGTGCCTTCCCGAGCCCCCATACGCCCTGATGGTATTACAGTCACAGTTACAGAGGCCAATGTCAAAAGATCCTTCAGGGGGGTGAACCCTCGGAAAGTGTCTGGACCTGATGGTATACCCGGTTGAGTTCTCAATACCTGTGCAGCCCAACTGGCTGGAGTTTTTGCAGACATTTTCCACCTCTCATTACTGAGGTCTGAGGTTCCCGCCTTCTTTAAGAGGGCATCAATAATACCGGTGCCCAAGAAGAGTAAGGTGAAGTGTGTTAACGAATATCGACCAGTGTCACTAATGTACGTGATGATGAAGTGCTTTGAGAGGTTGGTTATGGTGCATGTCAACTCCTACCTCAACAAGAACCTCGACCCACTACAGTTTGCTTACTGTCACAACAGGTCAATGGAAGATACCATCTCACTGGCTCTCCACTCTGCATTGGACCACTTGAACAATAAAGACATTTACGTCAGGCTGTTGTTTATAGACTACAGCTCGGCGTTCAATACCATCATCCCCTCAAAGCTGGTTACCAAGCTCATGGAAATGGGTCTCTGCGCATCCCTCTGCAATTGGATCCTCGACTTCCTCAACCACAAACCACAGTCTGTTTGAATTGGCAGAAACGCTTCTTGCTCATTAACAATCAGTACGGGAGCACCTCAAGGCTGGGTACTCAGCCCCCTGCTCTACTCACTCTATACTCATGCTGTATAGCCAGACACAGTGCAAACTCCATCTTCATGTTCACCGATGACACCACCGTTGTTGGACGAATTACAGATGGTGACGAGACAGAGTATAGAAATTAGATTGACTGATTGACCAAATGGTGCCAGCACAACAAGCTGGCTCTCAATGTCAGTAAAACCAATTAACTGGTTGTAACTTTGGAAGAGGAAGGATGAAAGAATCCTGTTTATATCAACAGGACGATGGTGGAGAGTGTCAAAAACTTCAAATTCCTGGCCATGCATATTTCCGAAGATCTTTTCCACTGACCTCCCCACCATCAAAGTGACCTAAAGGAGGCCCTGCCTCAAAAAGAACAGCCAGTGTCATCAACGACCCACACCACCCTGGCCACACTCTCATTTCACTGATGAAGATATAGGACATTTCCTTTGGTCACTCCATCCCTCCCCGACCTTCTTTGTTATCTAAAACAAATGTGTTGCTCTCTTTCCCTGTTCTGGTAAAGTGTTCCATATCTGAAACATTATGCTTACTTTAGTTTAGAGATGCAGCGTGAAAACAGGGCTTGCGACCCACCGAGTCCGCACAGACCAGCGACCCCAGCATGTTAACACTGTCCTACACATACTAGTGACAATTTTACATTTACAGCAAGCCAATTAACTTACAAACCTGTATGTTTTTGGAGTGTGGAAGGAAACTGAAGATCTCAGGGAAAACCCACGCAGTTCACGGGAGACCATATAAACTCTGTACCAACAAGCACCCGTAGTCAGGATCAAACCCGGGTCACTAGCACTGTAAGGCTGTAGCTTTAACACTGCGCCACCGTGCTGCCCATTATGCTGAAAATTGCAGCAAAGCCAAATCAATTTTAAGTCAATATTTTATCAATTCAAATTGTACTGCTGTCTAGATCAGATTGCATGAACATTGAACTTATTCTGCTATTTGAAATCTAAATAAAACTAAAATACAGAATTATTAATATACCTATATTAATTTAGGTATATGTTCCAATCTACAACCCCGTTTATTCCATACATTTTAAACAACATTAAGTAATTGTTGAATCATACAATCATGGAAAGGCTACAGTGCACAGAAAGAGGCCATTCAGCCCATCATGTTGTCTATTCACCAAAGTGACAGTTCATTAATAAACAGAACATTGAAGTATTAGAAATATGAAATAAAAACAAAAAATGCTGGGAAATATTTAGCTCATGGAGAGGGGAAAACATAACCTTTTAGACTGATGACCCTTCTTCAGAATTTAAATAGTCATTAAAACTCACTCCTTTTCCAAAGTAGAATATTCAAAAGTAAGGAGGCTGCTCATTCACTT
Organism: Amblyraja radiata; assembly: GCF_010909765.2. Classification (NCBI taxonomy): domain Eukaryota; kingdom Metazoa; phylum Chordata; class Chondrichthyes; order Rajiformes; family Rajidae; genus Amblyraja; species Amblyraja radiata. Next base: position 8,016,650 of record NC_045975.1, read on the forward strand.
AATTTCTCAACAGATCCATTGTGGTAGATGTAACGCCATCAGGCAAATCTTTGTTGTAAGGCAAAGGTATCACAAGCAATGTACTTAGAGGCATTTACTAAAGGTAACACACTTGTGTTCTTCAATGTCGTGCACACTAAACCTTTATGGTATCTATTTATTACACAGTTGCTTCTTTTCTTGGGTTTACTGTTGGGGTCTCCTGTTCTGAGGCTCCCAAGTGACTCCAATCCAGAGATCCAGGTAAGGTCCTCAGAGATATGCTGATTGTTTTTTGATAGAATTGCACTCTTGTCCAGAATGGAAAGCTGTCTCAGGCTACCAAGCTTTCGAGGGAATCCACCAACTGATCTGGAAATGGGAGATTTCTGTCCGCAGAAGAAAAAACTATAAGCACATGTTTTTTCTACAATGCATTTATGATCATTACTAATTGCTCATTCGCTTTGTGTCAAGAGACATATCACATGTAAAATTCTGTTACATCAGAAGAGCCAGACACATTTTGCAAACTGCGCATATGAATGTATTCCCTGTAACTTATTAATGCTTCCATCTCTTGTGGCTTAAATCTTTTAGTTCATGGAAAATGTTATATATATGATTATTGAGGCCACAGTGACCCAACAAGTGAAACTACCCATGTTAAATCATAATTTGCTCAATCACTGTGATAGGAAAAACAAGGACGAAATAGTGAGTATATATATATATATACTCACTATTTCGTCCTTGTTTTTCCTATCACAGTGATTGAGCAAATTATGATTTAACATGGGTAGTTTCACTTGTTGGGTCACTGTGGCCTCAATAATCATAGAAGATCATTAGCTCTCCATTGGAGGTTAGAATCAGACCACAGTAAAACTCTGATAATCCATTATCCACCCATTCAGAAACACTGATGTTTTGGTATGTAACTCATTAGGCAATGCTCTATTCTGACCCACTGTAGCCCCAGTTCCAGCACTCCCTTTCACTTACTTCCTTCCGCTCATATTGGTCATGGTTTCTGCACTCTCTTCTACTCCTCGGGCCCCCATTTCTTGTTGAAGCTGAAACTCTCTATTCCAGGCAGCATTCTCATGAATCTCCTCTGCACCCTCTCTAAAGCATCCATACCCTTCCGGTAATTGGGTGACCAGAACTGCACATAGTACTCCAAATGCGTCGTAACCAAAGTCAAATAGAGCTGCCTCATGACTTCCTGACTCTTATACTCAATGCCCGAGCAATGAAGGCAAGACCACCATGAGCCTTCTTTACCACCCTATCTATTTATGCTGCCACCGCTTCAGTGAGCTATGAACTTGGTCTCCAAGATCCCTCTGTACATCAATGCTGTTAAGGGTCTTGTCATTAACTGTCCAGTTTCTCCTTACGCTCAACCTCCCAAAGTGCAACATCTCCCAATTCCTCAGATTTAACTCCATTGGTCAGATTAAACTCCATTTCTATTCAAGAATCAGGAAGCAAAGGGGAAGAAGAAATACACAAAGAACAACAAGCATTTCAATAGATTAGGAGCATCCTAAACTCCATATCTGGTCCTAATGTGGCTCTTTACTTGAACCCAGAAAACTTCACTATTCCTTCAAAGTTGAATGCATCAGTGATCTATATCATTATTAGCACATTGTATTGCAAATGACACACATACATTTTTCTGAGAAGAATGGTTCTCGGCATACCAATGCCCAGTCCACCTTGTCAGGAGACTTTCATCAGCCGGGCAACTCCTTGTGGAAGAAACCTTATTCAGCCTTTCAACTGGGGTTTCTGTTGATAATTTAACAATTCGTAAAGGCTCGAAGTAAACATTTCCTTGAAATCCCTTCAAAGTCACATGAAAAAAAGTAGAGTAATATAGACAATTAATTCCAAGTGCTAGTTTATTCGTCTTTAACTCAACTAAATCTTATGTCAATTTATTTTATCCCCCAAGGCAACTTAGAGAATGGATTAAAATTCTCATTTTCCTAATCCCTGAAGGGTGTACTTATGTTACTTGTTTAAGTGTTTGTGAAAAGTTTGTTGGAGCAACAGTCAGCCTAAACCCCCCCCCCCCCCCCACCCAGCCTGATGTCATCTGCTGCCGGCCCTGATTCGGTTTGGTCTTTTTTTGCTTCACTCTACACTCAGTCTGAAGAAGGGTCCCGACCCGAAACTCCACCTATCCATTTGATCTAGAGTTGCTGCTTGAGTTACCCGCTGAGTTACTCTAGCATTTTATGCCTATCTTTGGTATAAACCGGCATCTGCACTTCATTTTTATTAAATGCAGTACCATCTTCATTGACTTTTAACTGTACTTTTAATGCTATTCCTTTGCCAATTGTAAGTGAATCAAGGTGAACCATTTTTAATGTTCAGGTAGACTATCGGCCTCCCTCCTGGCGAAAGGATCAGGATGGCTGGAATTCATTTGTTTGGCAGACAAAGTTATTTCTTATTTATGCAATCTTTGCAGAGGCACCAAACCCTCTGGATGGCAGCAAAGTAATTTGGCTGGTAATACACTTTGTATTTCCCGTCAATCAGCGGCAACTTGTTCCAAGTGAGACACTGTCATTACAAACATGCTTTCGAATAAACTACTATTTCATATATTTTGACATTTTGCATATAATGAATTTTAAAGATCTTAAGTATGTTTACTTATTGTCTAGTGTGGTTCAACATATCATTGTCACACATTAAAACGACCCACACAAAATTGGGATGAATCACTCTTACTGAAGTGAAGTGAAGTGTTTCACTTTCTGAGTCCCACCGCAGTCATCTTTAAATTCACCGTCAAGGGGATTATCATTAAAAGGATTCAAAGAGAACTGGGTGATTAATTAAGCGAAGAATGTAAAGAACTCGTATTGCTTGGAGCATTGCTTCATCCCAGAAACAAGATTAGATAGCATAACTGATTAGATCCACCTTACTCTTTAAATTTTCAGGAAGTGATTGTGAAAAATTAGATTTTGTAATGAGAAAAGCTGCAGTATGCAGCTCTCATAGATTCCGACTCACATTTACCGGATTCTGTGTCATTGCCGGAGGAAACTCCATAACTCTTTGACAGTGTAGCTCCAGTTTTCTGCACATTAAATTAACTGTGTTAGTTCATCTTAAACTCAGTATTAAGCAAAAGTCGAAACGTTTAACCACTCATATCTGAAGATTAAAAATTGCACAGTAATATTATTTTCAAAAATTGTGTTTTTTGGGCTAGTTTACTATCCAGTAATGGGTTTTCTTAGCTCGACGAAAAATGATGTAAAACATAAATTATACATGAATTACAAGCCTTAAGACACAAATTATATTACAGTATAAGTAAATGAGCCTGATAAACTAATCTACTACGGTGACACAAAAGATCGTAGTTGCTGGAATGTGGAGTAAAAGATAATGTGTTAGAGGAACTTAGTGACACTAGCGATTTATGTTTAAGAAACATTTAGACAAATACATGGATAGGACAGATTTAGAGGGAAATCGGCCAAAAGCAGTAGGTGGGATTAGTATAGATGGGACATGATGGCTGGTGTGGGCAAGTTGGTCCGAAGGGCCTGTATCCACACTGAGACTATGACTCTTTGATTCTAAGCACCATTGGTGGAGGCAAAGGCATGGTTGGCATTTTACATCAAGAGCCTGCTTTAGAACTAAGAATGACAAGGGAAGATGGCTGGTGTACAGGAGTGAGAGGGAGGGTTTAGGCAGAGGCTGGAAGGTGATAAGGTTGATGGGGGAGGGGGAATATTAAGACAGAGGCTTGTAACTGATAGGTGGAAACATAAGAAATAAAATAACTCGTCAGATGGAGGTGGAGGAGAGAAAGTAGATATTTATTCCTTTATTTTGTTTGTTTATTGTTTTATTATTGTAAAGTGTACTGAGATACAGTGAAAAAAAAACTTTGTATGAGATCCACGCAAATTATATCAAATATAAATACAATCAACGTGGTGCAAGCAAGAAAAAGATATCAAATTCAGAACATGGTGTTACTGCTGCAGAGAAAGTACAGATAAAAAAAGTTCAAAGGCTTCAGTGAGGTAGATTGGGAGATCGGGAATACATCCTTAGCATATTGATGGCATAAGTTAAATTTCTACTCACGCTGGTTGGTGAGTGGGTATTTTGTTGATCGTCAGCATCACAGTAAATATGTTGTCAAACAATCTGTAAGACATTTTTAAAGCCCTTAGAAAGTTGCATAATTGGATTTCCCACATGCAGAAGTTGTTCTGTTACAATGAAAAACATTGCACCAAGACAAGCCTTGTTTCCTCCACTAAAATCATTTATTCCTCCTTCCTGTGAAAGTTAAGCATCAGGGATAAATAATTGCAGCCCAGGGCCTGTCCCATTTTCACGACCTCTGCCGAGTTTGCCCTTGACTCGTACTCGTAGCATGACCGTCACGAGGTCGTAGAGGTAGGTCGGGTTGAAGACAGAGCACACATTAGTGGCCACAAAAACCTGTCCGTCCGGACCAGCAACAGGGACCCTACGACTGCACACAATCACAATTCGTGGAAGGTCGAGGAGCAATGCGAGGCCGAGGAGGTTGGAGAGTAACATACACACTGAAGGAAACCGACGTGGAAACTGACAGCCGAGCACTGACTTGGCAATCAAACCCATGATTGCTTCCAACAGCTAGAAGGAAAAAAAACTTCCATTACTCCCACTATTGGAACACTTAGAACATTTACATAAACTCGCATTATTTAGTTTAGTTTAGAGATACAGCGTGGAAACAGGCTCTTCGGCCCACTGAGTCTGCCCCAACCATCATTACCTGTAGGTACACAAAAATGCTGGAGAAACTCAGCGGGTGCAGCAGCATCTATGGAGCGAAGGAAATAGGCGACGTTTCGGGCCGAAACCCTTCTTCAGACTAGTACACTAGTTCTGCCCTACACAGGAGAGACAATTTATAGAGGCCAGTTAGCCCACAAACCTGCACGTCTTTGGAATGTGGGAGGAAACCTGAGCACCGGGAGAAAACCCATACGGTGACAGGGAGAACTTACAAACCCCGTGCAGCCAGACAGATAGCATTACACTGTCCAAATATACTAATTAATATCTCCTCAGAGCTCAATGCTGGAAACACTCAGCAGGTCAGGTGGATAGCTGACGGAGACACAAGAGGCTGCAGATGCTGGAATCTTGAGCTAAACACAAAGTGCTGGAGGAACTCAGCGGGTCAGGCAGCATCCGTGGAGGGAATGGGCACACGACGTGTCGGGTTGGTATTCTTCTTCAGAGTCGCCTGTCTATTCCCTCCCCACAGATGCTTCTTGACCCGTTGAGTTCCAGATACAGTAGCTGATGGGTCTGGGTCCCGTTAACTGTTTCCCTCTCCACATATGCTGCCCGACCTGGTGCGCGCTTCCAACGACTTCTGTTTTAGCCAGAAACAAGTTTTGCGAATGCCTCAAACGTGAGAGCGACAATCGTACTCAGACGGAACATTCCAATTGCCCTCATTCAATTTGCCAAATCGTTTATTTTTATATTAAGGCTACACAGAACAAAGATATCCCTTTGAAAAACTCGCACGGCCAAGGCCTGTGTATAGTCTCAACTTGTACCCCGGCTTCAGGAAGCACATTTCGTCGCAATTCCCCCAAACCGTCCGCTCAGAGGTACTGAGGATTGGCAAGGAGCATATTTGGAAGTCGTTACCCGCTTGATTCACTGCGAACGGTCTTCCTTGCACGCCCGGAGAACTCGTATTCTGCTCTTGCAACAGCTATTCGCTTGAACGGGTTCCTTAGCAACAGTTCCGTGTTTCGGAGGCGAACCTAAACCCGGCAACTTCCCGGTGTCAACTTGCGTGTTGCACTATGCCCCGACCATTGACATCACCTTCAGAGTGATTGACATCACCTTCACAGCGATTGACATCACCTTCACTGAAAACCCATGTCTAAACAATCGGTGATCGAGTTGAAAAGACCCATTCAACGATATTTCAGTTACCGCCATCTCTCCTCGTTTCTCAGTACAGTATTAACTATGACAGGTCTACAACTAAATTGTATAAACAGCCGAACGTGGATCGTTGTGTTATGCAGACACGAGGAACTGCAGACGCTGGAATCTAGATCAAAACACGAAGTGCTGGAGCAACTCAGCATCTGTGGAGGGAATGGACAGACTACGTTTAGGGTTGGCACCCTTCTTCAGACGTGCATGCCTCTGCTATTGCTTCGGACTAAGTGAGTGTTGTCCATGTTTTTATTCTTAACTATAATGAACCAATATAATACACCAAAGCTTTTCACTGTACCTCGGTACACCAGACAATAAACTAAACTAATATCACAAACAGGTTAAAACAAAAAGTAACCCTGCTGGCATTGGGCATATTGCAAAATTAAACAAAAACACAATGGAAAAAACATTTCAACCAGACTAGAGTTTATGTCCCTAGTTTGCAATATTCTTTAAATGAAATATTTAACAATCAGATCTGTCAAAATGACAAATGTTTCTATTCCATCCAAACACCATCATATCATTCTCAGGAGCTTTTTAACAAGAAGCAAAAAGTGAATTAAATATAGATATAACTGTCTATCTCCTTTAAATATGCAGACTATGAATACATTCTTGTTCTATTTCTATGTGCTGAATATCCATGTCATTAATATATTCAGCAGTCTATTCCGAATGGATGTGTTCAAAACCCTAATTGAAAGGATGTAGTATCCTCACTAATTCATGGGCCCAAAGCTGAGAAGGAGGAATCCAGGAAGGCAGTGTGGAGCCGAAGTCTCCCCAAACAGAATATGCAGAAGGCATTTCCCCCAAACAACCCACCTCCCTGGTCTGTTAACCATTTGCCTGCCTGTAGATCACACAATGGACTTCTTTAGTCAGAGGGTGGTGAACCTGTGGAATTCTTTGCCATAGAAGGCTGTGGAGGCCAAGTAAGTGGATATTTTTAAGGCAGAGATAGATAGATTCTTGATTAGTTCAGGTGTCAGGGCGAAGGAAGGAGAATGTGGTTAGGAGGGATCGATCAGCCATGATTGAATGATGGAATAGACTTGATGGGCCGAATGGCCTAATTCTACTATTCCTTATGACATGACTCTTGAGCCGCCTCAGAGGCCACAGGCATGTGGAAGCAAGTTGTCCTCAACTCTGAGGGACTGCATAAAACTGAATGTTTACAACTAAAAAAGATCAAGGGACACCAGATCCACAGTAGCATGACTTTAGTGGCTTTGTCCAAGAGAATTGGGCCTCGTGTTAGTTAAGAAACAAGGAGAGAATTTATGATTTTACTCTCAGAAAACAAACACCAAGGAAAATCAGGTCACGTGAGAAAGTCACAACACAGATAGTAGATTAAGTGTGACGATAGCTGAAAGATCACAGTGGCAAATGGGAGGATAAAATGAATAAAGAACCATCATATGCTTTGCTGTGCATGCTAACTGGGTAACACACATCTTTGTTCATTTAAGCTGGACTCTGTTGATTTCTGTGTCAATTTGGTGTCATGGTGACATCAAACATTACTCCAGTGAGCTGGGGGTAAATCAATAAAGAACAAGGTTTTTTTTTTAACAGTGCTATTCACAACCTCAGGGCAACCGAAAACAGTTCTTAGTCACTGATGTGCTGCAATATAGGGGAGGAATAGGCAGCCATTATAGGGGATATAGGGGAGGAATAGGCATCCTCACATGTTAGGATCAGTAATGGCCAGAAGAACTCAGGCAGCATTGCTGGAGGAAGGGATGGTAACGTTTCAGTAAATAGCCTTTTATTTGAATCTTGATGTGAATTGGGTTTAAGAAAATTTGGACACAGAGAAAGGGGAGGGGAGCAGAAAAGAACATGGGAACAGTACAGCATAGGAACAGTACCTTTGATCCATAATGTCTGTGCTAAACATGATGCCAAGTTAAGCTAATCTCCTCTGCCTGCACGTGATCTATATCCCTCCATATCCAGCTAAAATCCTCTTAAATGCCACTATCGTATCTGCCTCTATCACACCCTTGGCAGCGCATTCAAGGCGCAATACCAGTCTATGTGTAAAACACTTGCCCCACACATCTCCTTTAAATTTTGCCTCTCTCACCTTAAACCTAAGTCTTCTAGCCATTGATATTTCCAGTCTGAAAAAAAAGGTTCTGTCTGTTTACCCGATCTAAACCTCTTAAGATTTTATATACTTCTATCAGGTCTCTCCTCATCCTCTGATGCATCCGAGAAAACAAAGTTTGCCTAACCTCTCCTTGTAGCTTATACCCTCCAACACAGGTACAAGTAAGACATTCATTGTTCTATCTGGGACATATTGTATGACATTAAAACACTCTTGACACCGGTAGCATTCTGGTAAATCTCTTATGCACCCTCTCCAAAGAGCAGAAGTGGAAGGTTAATCAGTGAAAAGGGCAAAAGAGATTAATTAACAAAAATAATGGTTGGGCAAGTCAAAATGGAGATAGCAGTGAGATATGTAAAAACACACTTGGGTTGCACAGGTTAAAAGTAAACTTATTCTCAATATTGCAATTCCTTTCTTGCTCCTTTAGAACTTCCCTTGGGCTGAAGTGGAAACTTCCTATTGTTAACTTCATTCTAACTGTCGTGTGGTTCATTTGTGTGCAGATTACAGTAACAATAATATTGCTTTTAATCTCTAATTACAAGGAGCATTGAGTGATAGATTGAAACCTAAAGTGAGGGGGTGCGATCCTTATACGTTCATACGTCATATGAGCAGAATTTTAGGGATAGAATTAGAGATGTAGAAAATTAGGGATAGAATGGCAAGCTTCTTAACAGTGGCGGAGATGATAGAATTTTTTGGTGATGGAAATTGGTTGGGAATTGCAATAACTGGGCACGGAACGGGGGAGAAGGAATTCTGAATCATGCCCAACAAAGTAGAGAGCAGGTACACAAAAAAGCTGGAGAAACTCAGCGGGTGCAGCAGCATCTATGGAGCGAAGGAAATAGGCCACGTTTCGGGCCGAAACCCTTCTTCAGACTGAAGAAGTTCTCCTCCTCTCTCCGGAGACAGTTTCACAACTTCCTCTCTAACTCATTCGCTCCATAGATGTTGCTGCACCCGCTGTTTCTCCAGCTTTTTTTGTGTACCTTCGATTTTCCAGCATCTGCAGTTCCTTCTAAAAAACAAAGTAGAGAGCAGATTGGAGTACAAACTGGAGACGGGAAGAGTATACACAGGAGATTGCAGGAGCGGGGGAGTTGGAACGTGTAGATGTAGGTATGTTGCAAAGCCTACCTGAAGCGTCCTTGAAAATCTTCCGTTGCGGGTGTGCGCGATTTTGGCGCCGTTTAGAGGGGGCGGGTTTAAAACGCGATTTTCTCTAAGCTGTTCCAATCGAAAATGTTCAGCCTAGTTAATTATTAACGAAAAATCGCTGGAAGACCCCGTCGCAAAAGCTATTATTAGGTTTAAAGGCCTTGAATAATAGTTATAGTAGTTTAAAAATCAATCTCTAAACCCGCGACCGTCAGCAACCGCTGGGTCTCATAAAGAAAATAGCAGAAGTTAGGTTGTATATTTTTACATTAAAAAGGGCTTCTAAAGATCCTTTTATACAAAATTTAATATTGCGAGTAGCTCAATTTGGGCCCATTATATCGCGCAGTATTTTTCTCGGCATTTGAGGCACAAATCTACCGCAATGTGAACGTTCTAAACCAGCGCGCTCCACAGGGACCCACTGGAAAGCTGATTTAAATGGGCATTTATTTACAGCAATTGAACACTGAATTCCTTCCATTTGGCCTATAAATTAATGTAAATGAGATTTAAAAATCATGTTTTATTGTGAATTATTTGTGAATATTATTTGGACATTTAGGCTATTTAAAAATGTTAATCATTTATTAAGAAATGGATAGATGTTTAGATCTAGTAATTGAAGTCTGAAATTAGCTACAATTAGGTAACTAACTAATTATATGCTTTAATTTCAGGTCATCCAAGTAAGATTATTTTATATTTGTTTCAGAATGCTTCAATCTATGATAACTGAAAATTTCATTCAGTTCTCTTAATTTTTAAGAAAGTTATGGGCTTTTGACTGTTCACGATCACAGCTTTTTTGTTATGTCCATAGAAAATCAATAGGGAACAAGATGCTCATTTCCGAGTATGAAAATGGCCATAACTTTTTAAATACTTGAGATATGAAAGTGAATTAGATGTCAAATTAAACTTATTTTTATGCTTTATCTGATGGGATAAATTACAGACTTGATTTTTAAAATCTCAAAATTTTGTAACATTGCTAGTAGATGATGGAGAGGGTGATTCGAATGTGTCTGCACAAGGGATGGTAGAAAGAGTTTCATAAGTTCCAGTTGAAGAATTAGGCCACTCGGCCCATCAAGTCTACTCCGCCATTCAATCATGGCTGATCTTTCTTTTCCTCTCAAACACCATTCTCCTGCCTTCTCCCCAGAACCCATTTGGAGAGCGTGCGCGAGGTTGGGGAGCGGGACCAGGACCAGGACCAGTCCACGCGCAGGAGGAGGTAGAGGAGCGCGTGCATGGGACTGGAGGGTGAACCGGGGTCGCGCGCACGCGCCTGGGACTGATGGGTGAAGCTGTGCGCGTGCACCCGGGGGGTTAGAGAAGAGCGCGTGCACCACCGTGTTGTTGGTAGTCCGGGCGCGCTTGGTGGCGGTGACGCGCTCGCTTGCTTGCTCGCTCGCTCGCGGCGACGGTTCGTGCTGAGGCCGCTCGCGTGGCGTCGCTTGTCGCCGGCTGGTCAGTGAGGCGGCGGGACGGAGCTGAGGGGAGCGGGCGGGCGGGGGCCCGGCACCACCAACACCACCATGAAGGTATGAGGGTGAGAGACGGAGGGAAGAGCAGGACAATCCATCCACCCCCCCCTCCTCCTTCCCCCATCACCGTCTCCCCCCCCCCCCCCTTGTCCCGGCCCGGGGGGTCGGGGCCCGGCCGCTGCGGGTAGGCCTCAGCATCGCTTGGTCCCCGCCGCTAACACCCGCCGACCTTGACCACCACCCTCCCCCATCTCACCTCACCTCACCTCACGGTCCGGCCGCTCTACACGTCCAGGGGAGAGTGTTGTGGATAGACACACAATGCTGGAGTAACTCTGCGGGGCTGGAGAGAAGGAATGGGTGGCGTTTCGGGTCTGATGAAGGGTCTCGACCCCCCCAAACGTCACCCATTCCTTCTCTCCAGAGATGTTGCCTGTCCCGCTGAGATACTCCAGCATTTTGTGTCTACCTTCGATTAAAACCAGCATCTGCAGATTTTTCCTACACGAGAGTGTTGTGGAGGTGGGTTCTCCCCTCCCCGCACTGCGGTACTGAGGATGACCCGCCTTGCCGTAGATGCCCTTCTTCCCCCTGTCCGGCCCAGCTCCAGTCCACTCTGTCCTCAGCCCTACCCACCTAGCCTCTGTTTTAGCTCACCCCACCTCAGTCCGGCCCTGTCCAGCCCTGTCCGGCCTTGCCCTGTCCTGCCCTTCTCGACCCTGCCCAGCTCATCATTGCCTAGACTTGCCCTACCTTGCCCTTCTCAGCCCTGCCCGACCCTGCTCTTATCAGCCCTGCCCGACCCTGCTCTTCTCAGATCAGCCCTGTCCTGCTCCTCAGTTGGACATGACAGATCCCAAGCATAACACCAAGCTCTGGAGAAACTTAGTGGGTCAGACAAACATCCTCTGCCCATCCCCCTCCACAGATGCTGCCAGACTTCCCCCACCACTTTGAGTTTGGCTTCACATTCCATCCTCTGCACTTTTAATGTATCTCCATGAAAGCAACAAGGTTGTTCATGTTAAAATGTATTGGTTTATTATTGATGGCAAATCTGAAAGTAAAACATCTTGGTTCTGTGAGAAGGTAAGTTAGTACAGGGACAGGTTGAGGCCAATCATTCCAAGTCCCTTTTGCCATTCAATGAGATGCAGTCTTCGCAATGTCCTGATTTGTCCCCACAAGTCACACCAATCAAGTAGTTTCATTCTCTTGTCAATCTCTACTTTGAATATATTAAAAGTCTCTGCCCTTACAGCTCTCAGGTCCAGAGAATTCCAAAAAGTCACAACCCTCCAAGAGAAGAAACTTCCTCATCTCTGTCTTAAATTGGTGTTCGTTGAAGCTATGCTTCCTAGTTCCAGTAACACTCAACAGGAAAAACATCTTCTCAGCATCTACCATGTCAGTCTTCCTCTACACAATACATAACAACTTGTTCAACTTTTCCTCATGCCAAAGGAGGAAATTGAAGCAGGTACAAAAATGGCATTTAGACAGGATTTGGACAGGATCATTGATAAGAAAGATTTAGAGGGGGATGGACCAAATACAGGTAAAAGAGACTAGCTTAGATTGGGCATCATGCTCAGCATGGATGAGTTGGGCCAAAGGGCCTGTATCCATGCCCCGTGGAAGCGTGTCCTTCCGTGATTATTGAGACCTGGTTTAATCTCACCAACGCTCTGTAAAATTACATCGAAACCTCTGATGTTTATACTCTGGATACCTTGCAGTAGAAGCAATATTTCATTAGCTTTCCTAACTACTAGTTCTACCTGCTTGCTAACCTTTCATGTATTTGATCTTCAGATTCCATTCCGTAATATGTTGTAGTCCCAGTTAGTTATATAATTTTCTATTTTCTTATTTTGAAATGGATAACCTTGCATCTTCTACATTATGCATTATCTTCTACTCATTTAACTTATCTGTGTTTAGTCGCAGGCTCTCTGTCTCCTAACCTGCCTATCTTTGTTCCATCATCAAATTTGACTACAGTATATTTGACCCTTTCTTCTAAATGAACAGTTCAGTGTAAAAATAGTTGTGGCCCCAGCACTGATTACTGTGGCACCCCATGAATTGACCAATTATTCCAGACTACGATTTCTCTTAGCTAGCTAGTCCCTATCCATGCCAATATATAACCTCCAATCCCTAAACGCTGTTATCTTGTACCGCATTTTTGAATTGACAAAAAGGCAGGTAAATTGGGCCTGTGCAGATGTCCATGGCTCCGCTCCGTCATATTTTGCTTGGGTAGCTGACTACCTACCCAATGCTATGAATTAAATTCTCCAATTTTAGATACCTACCCCCTCCTCCTTCTTTCCGCCACCCCCTTCCCCTCTCCCGTCCCCCACCAGTACTAGCGCCTGATCCCCAATTCCTCAATCCTTTTGTCTTACACCTTCTGTCTTTCCATCCATGGTCTTTGGCTAACATTCTGCCAATCAAACCCTCCCCACGATCACTTACCAGGCTTTATCCTGCTCCTTCTCGCATCCTGGTTTCTTCCTCCTTCCTCTCGACCAGACTGAAGAAGGCCCAAAATATTACCTATCCATGTACTCCAGAGATGCTGTCTGACTGGCTGAGGTACTCCAGCACTTTCTGTTTTATTTTGTAAATTTACATCATCATCAAATTTGGCCACAGTACATTTGGCCCTTTTATACAAATCAACAGTTCAGTATAGAAATAGTTGAGGCACCTGCGCTGATCACTGTGGTGCCCCATGAATGACTGATTATCAATCTGAACAGGACCTATTTTTCCAGACTACGATTTCTCTTAGTTAGCCTCTCTTATCCATGCTGTTTATTTAACCTCCAAGCCCCATAGGCTATTATCTTGTATAGTGACCTTTTATGTGCCGCTTTATTGGGGTTGAGAGGGAAAGATAGATCAGCCACGATTAAATAGTATAGTTGATGGGCTAAATGGCCTAATTCTGCTATTATAACATGAACATTGAGCACTTTTTGGAGATTGAAATGAAATATCTCTGCAGATATATTTCAAATAGTGAAATGTTATAGACACCCAATATTTATTGACAAAAAGTAAAATCCTGCAAAGACTAAGCAAAACTAAGCAATGATGGTGCACAGCAGGTCAGCATGCATCTGTGGAGGGAGGAACTGACTTGGAGTAATATGTTTACACTGTTTGCAACATTCATGATTTTTGTCAAATATCCTGATATCACTGCAATGCAAGATGAGATTTATGAAAGGACATTGTTTTTATCTATCTCAAAAGCAGTTAACATTCAAATAAAATTAATTGTAATGTGCTTCAACTAATATGATGAAGATTTTAAGAAGCATAATTAAATTCTGTAGAATTATATACCAAGCCAAACTCGAATAAATGTATGTTTTGTTAGAATCGTGGTTTAAAAACACTTACAATTACTGAGACAATGTCCTAACTTTCAAAAGGCCATTGTTGCAGAAAACATTTCATTAGTATGTTATGATCGGTCAGGGCAATTCACCTTATAAGAAAGGAATATATCCATGAATTGTCCAATCCTACAGGAGAAAGCCTTGACGCTCCATTAGACTTTGGATTCAGGTTCAAAATTGGAAGCTTTCTTGGATAATGAAATAAGTATAAAAAGTGACAAAACTTTCCAACTACAGAGTGAAACACCAGCTAGCTGTTTATAAATGTTATTGAAAGAATAGTGAAGAATATTTGACTTGCAGGTGCATTACAAAGAAGATTTGCTCCATAAGATGTTTGTCGCAATGCCAAGTTAAAAAATACCAAGCATCTCAGTCTTGGAATAATCAATGCCAGTGGTATGTGCAAATTTCAGTCAATGATGGTGAAATCTTTGTGTATTAATATTTGATTGTTAACATCAATAAATGTAATCCTCCAGTATCAACTTATTACCAAAATGCTTTGTAAGAACATAAGAAATAGGAGGAAAATTGGCCAAATAGTCCATCAATCCAATTTCACCATTCAGTAAGGTTGAAGTTGATGTTATTTTTTACATTGACTCAATTTTCTTAACTCTTCCATTTTGTAACATAAACCATTTTCCAAGCAGTACAACTCCTATATCTAATCCATTCTCTTTGTTGATATTACTAGTGTCAAGGACCGATACGGTTTATCAATAAAAGAGTTTTTGTGCTAGTTATGCAATGTGTACACTACCTAATGGGGAAGCAGGAAACTAGAATTATGTAGACACAAGAAAATGTAGATGCTGGAATCTGGAACAAAACGCAGAGTGCTGTAGTAGGTTAGGCAGCATCTGTGGAGGGAATGGACAGATGGTATTTTGGTTGGGAGTGGTGGGTCTTGAATTGGTGTCCTGACCCAAAATGTTAGTTGTCCATTCCCTCCACAATGTTGCCTGACCCTCTGAATTACTCCAGCAATTTGTGTTTAGCTGTAGGTTTATTGTGGTCCAGAAGAAGGTCACACAATACTTTGTGGCTGTTACATCTGTGAAAGAGCTTGAATTTCAAGCTGTGACTTCAATTCATCTGCCCAAAGGATGGAGAATGTAAAAGCTAACCTTGAGCAACATTACAACTTCTGTCCAATGATTTAAACATCAAAAACTGTTCCTAAAAGTAGCACGGGCACCAGCTGTGTTGGAATGAAGATTTTCTGGTTGCTGCTAAGGGTGATACTCACAACCTAACTGCATTTAATTTAACAGGAAAAGGTACTGGCACCATGGGTTTTGATATATTTTATGCAACATTGATATTTGGAAAAACAGGATGAGCATACTCACAACAGGCATGATACTCAAGAGTCCAGACTGTTGAATTGTCATATGTACCGACAACAGAACAATGACGTTCTTACTTTCAGCAGCTTTACAGTCCCTTAAACACAATAGACACAGATAATTTTTCAAAAATTAAATATATCAACAACTGTAATACTTAATATTTGATTACCTGAAGCTCTGTTCCTAAGGTCAATACATTTTAGGAAATATGTTGTAGTTGCATAACCTCAACCATTTTTATTCATGAGTACTTTCAGCAATTTAAGCGGCACAGGTAGTTCTGATATAATGCGTGCTTATCGGATATAACACTACTGATTAACTAAGGAACATTATGTTATGAATTGGTTATAATGCAATTTTGATTGGGAACTGGAGAACCACGCCAAAATTACTTGGAAATTGATATGCAGAAATAAAAACTATCTCTAAAAGAAAAGTCTAAGTAAAAGAACACTGGTTCCAGGTAACCGCTCTGCAGTAATCGGACTCCATTGTCTCTTAAGAATGCAGGCTTCTCAATCAAAGTGAGTAGACATTGACAAGCAATTGCTTCTATTAACATTTATGCAAAGTTACTCTATCAAATAACAGTCTTTAGATACTTACCTTGCTGTAACAAAAATACATTTATCACTGCTTAAAAGATCTTATCCTGTGGGAGAAATAATTTGGTTGTTACAAGTCTGAAATTCTCTTGCCCCTAAAGCCCTCTCCCCATTGACACAATTTGTTGTATAATGCGATTTTCAATAAAGCAGGGTTTGTTGGGAACACAATCATAACATTATGGCAGAACTACTTGTATGTTTCAAAAATGGACAAACAAAATGATATTAAACCTCAAATTAATTTTGTTTGAAACCAATGATGATTTTCTGAGTCATGAGTCTCATGACCATGTTCTAATTCCATTCATTATTTAAAGGCAGGTTACGATATTTTAGCAAGTTGTGCTGTTGGGGTTTAATTATGCCTTTTATTGCTGGCAGAAGAAGTGCAATGTTCTCCAGTTTATGGAGACATCCTACTAGCTGAACCGCATCAGAAATACCTTCAAGATTCATAGAAACATAGAAACATAGAAAATAGGTGCAGGAGTAGGCCATTCGGCCCTTCGAGCCTGCACTGCCATTCAATATGATCATGGCTGATCATCCAACTCGGTATCCTGTACCTGCCTTCTCTCCATACCACCTGATCCCTTTAGCCACAAGGGCCACATCTCTCTTAAATATAGCCAACAAACTGGCCTCAACTACCTTCTGTGGCAGAGAATTCCAGAGATTCACCACTCTCTGTGTGAAAAATATTTTCCTCATCTTGGTCCTAAAAGATTTCCCCCTTATCCTTAAACTGTGACCCCTTGTTCTGGACTTCCCCAACATCGGGAACAATCTTCCTGCATCTAGCCTGTCCAACCCCATAAGAATTTTGTAAGTTTCTATAAGGTCCCCCCTCAATCTTCTAAATTCTAGCGAGTACAAACCGAGTCTATCCAGTCTTTCTACATATGAAAGTCCTGACATCCCAGGAATCAGTCTGGTGAACCTTCTCTGTACTCCCTCTATGGCAAGAATGTCCTTCCTCAGATTAGGAGACCAAAACTGGACGCAATACTCCAGGTGTGGTCTCACCAAGACCCTGTACAACTGCAGTAGAACCTCCCTGCTCCTATACTCAAATCCTTTTGCTATGAATGCTAACATACCATTTGCCTTCTTCACTGCCTGCTGCACCTGCATGCCTACTTTTAATGACTGGTGTACCATGACACCCAGGTCTCGTTGCATCTCCCCCTTTCCTAATCGGCCACCATTCAGATAATAGTCTACTTTCCTGTTTTTGCCACCAAAGTGGATAACCTCACATTTATCCACATTATACTGCATCTGCCATGCATTTACCCACTCACCCAGCCTATCCAAGTCACCTTGCAGCCTCCTAGCATCCTCCACACAGCTAACACTGCCCCCCAGCTTCGTGTCATCCGCAAATTTGGAGATGTTGCATTCAATTCCCTCGTCCAAATCATTAATATATATCGTAAATAGCTGGGGTCCCAGCACTGAGCCTTGCGGTACCCCACTAGTCACTGCCTGCCATTGTGAAAAGGACCTGTTTACTCCTACTCTTTGCTTCCTGTCTGCCAGTCAGTTCTCTATCCACATCAATACTGAACCCCCAATACCGTGTGCTTTAAGTTTGTATACTAATCTCTTATGTGGGACCTTGTCGAAAGCCTTCTGAAAGTCCAGATATAACACATCCACTGGTTCTCCCTTATCCACTCTACCAGTTACATCCTCGAAAAATTCTATAAGATTCGTCAGACATGATTTACCTTTCATAAATCCATGCTGACTTTGTCCAATGATTTCACCACTTTCCAAATGTGCTGCTATCCCATCTTTAATAACTGATTCTAGCAGTTTCCCCACTACCGATGTTAGACTAACTGGTCTGTAATTCCCCGTTTTCCCTCTCCCTCCCTTTTTAAAAAGTGGGGTTACATTAGCTACCCTCCAAAGAGTTTTGAAAAATTATCACTAATGCATCCACTATTTCTGGGGCTACTTCCTTAAGTACTCTGGGATGCAGCCTATCTGGCCCTGGGGATTTATCGGCCTTTAATCCATTCAATTTACCTAACACCACTCCCCGGCTAACCTGGATTTCACTCAGTTCCTCCATCTCATTTGACCCCCGGTCCCCTGCTATTTCCGGCAGATTATTTATGTCTTCCTTAGTGAAAACAGAACCAAAGTAGTTATTCAATTGGTCTGCCATGTCCTTGTTCCCCATGATCAATTCACCTGTTTCTGACTGCAAGGGACCTACATTTGTTTTAACTAATCTTTTTCTCTTCACATATCTATAAAAGCTTTTGCAGTCAGTTTTTATGTTCCCCGCCAGTTTTCTTTCATAATCTATTTTCCCTTTCCTAATTAAGCCCGTTGTCCTCCTCTGCTGGACTCTGAATTTCTCCCAGTCCTCTGGTAGGATGCTTTTTCTGGCTAATTTGTACGCATCATCTTTTGTTTTGATACTATCCCTGATTTCCCTTGTTATCCACGGATGCACTACCTTCCCTGATTTATTTTTTTGCCAAACTGGGATGAACAATTGTTGTAGTTCATCCATGCAGTCTTTAAATGCCTTCCATTGCATATCCACTGTCAACCCATTAAGAATCAATTGCCAGTCTATCTTGGCCAATTCACGTCTCATACCCTCAAAGTTACCTTTCTTTAAGTTCAGGACCCTTGTTTCTGAATTAACAATGTCACTCTAATGAAGAACTCAACCATATTATGGTCACTCTTGCCCAAGGGGCCACGCACAACAAGACTGCTAACTAACCCTTCCTCATTACTCAATACCCAATCTAGAATAGCCTGCTCTCTCGTTGGTTCCTCTACATGTTGGTTTAGAAAACTATCCTGCATACATTACAAAACATCCTCTTCCTCAGCACCCTTGCCAATTTGATTCACCCAATCTATATGTAGATTGAAGTCACCCATTATAACTGTTTTACCTTTGTTGCACGCATTTCTAATTTCCTGTTTGATGCCATCCCCAACTACCCAATTCAAGAGAGTTTATTGTCTTGCACATCTCGTCAGGGTGCTGCAGAGGAATCATTGGCTGCTACTACAAAAGCTGCTGTGTCACACACAATCCTAATTTGGAAGTGTATTATTTTTCCTTCATCGCTGGTTCAAACTTCTGGAACAACCTGCCTTACTATTAAGGGAATATTGCTGTATGAGCTGCTGCTGTTCAAGAAAGACATTCACCAGATTCTCAAGAGCAGGAAATGGCCGTTTGGTGCTCATCATCATCATTATCATTGAAAACATTAGCGACGCAGTGGTGCTGGTTTCCGACGGGCACGGTGATGGACGCACCACACATCTCTGTCCTCCATGCAGCTGGCAAACTCCTCTTTTGTCTCTACACATGTGTCTTTCATCAACGTCTTCAGCATCGTCGTGATTGGCCAACCTAGGTCAGGTCAGTAGGTTTCCACAGAACAACTTTGTTTGCTGGCATGTCTGGTTGGTGGTGGCAGTGACCAGCAAGCCTCATCCTTCTCGACCTGATCTTCTTGGTCAGAGGTGGATTCTCTCCATAGAGCAGGGCGTTGTGATGTGGTCCCTCCAACTGACATATTGAACTTTACTGAGCATTCGGGTGTAGGTATCATCGAGAGACTTGGGCAGTGCTCGAGTGAGAGTCCATGCCTCACACCCGTACAATAATATGGTCTCTACAGTTGCATGGAAGAATCTCAGTTTGAGATCCTTAGACATCCGAGACGTCCAGATTTTCCCCATGTTATTGAGGGCTTACATGCGAGCGCTTTCCGGACCTTGATGTCATTCTCTGAGCTCTGCATCCTCGCTCCCAGGTACCTGAAGTCCTCCACTTTCTTGAGAGATGCACAGCCACTGGTCTTGAGAGGCTCATGGTCACCAATGTTGTACGCCATGTACTCCGTCTTCTTGGCATTGAGGTGGAGGCCCACTTTCCCGCACTGCGTCTCGACCCTGCTGAGCAGCTCCTGTGCCTCCCTAGTCTGATCTGACAGCAGGACGATGTCATCAGCGAAGTCGATGTCTGTCAAGTTGACTGGCCCGATTCTTCTCGAACGCCTTGGGGTGATTGTGAAACCGAGGTCCTCATGTTCCTTGAGCGTCTGCCTCACGGCATAATCAAGGACAATGACGAAGAGAAAGGGTGCCAGCGTGTCTCCCTGTAAGACCTCCTCGAGGATCTTGGACGCTTTTGGTGCTGGCCAGGTGCATAACACCGAACTCCCATGAATTATTATGGACCATAGAGGACATAAGCATGCAGCTAAATGGACTCAAGAAACTACGGATGTGGTTGCAAGGGTAACAACCTAGAGGGCGGGTTTGGTGGGGAGGGGTGAGTGAACCAAGGAGTTGCGGAGGGAGTGGTCTGGGGTGGGGATGAGAAGATGTGACAGGTGACAGAAATTTCCACCACCCTGGCAGCCCTTCAGGTGATGGCTGCAAAAAGTGTGCAAGGAACATGCACCATATCTAATATGACAGATGTTTACAAATGACTTCATGTTTTTGTTTATATTGAAGCCAGACAGTTATTTGTGACTGTTTTAGGTTTAACTTCCCTTGGCCTCTGCAGTGTATAGAACAGGCACGTGCCATGAGTAATTACTCAGGGTAGGCAGTCAGTCGGCTTTAAAAAAATCTTAAACAGTGCATGCGCAAATTGTTCTCTCAGTAAGCTGTCAGTCGACTTTTATAAAGTCTTCAAAAGCCAAATCTCTTAATAAAGTACCGTATTTCTCGGCAATGAAGATGCATCCCCATTTTGAGTTGCTACAATTTGAAAGAAGGCTGGTGGGACATAGAATTTCTCATGCTCAAAAAAATAAAAATAAAGAAAGCAATTTGCTCAAGGCATCCAAATCTGCTTCATTACTGAACGGGTGGGGGGGGTGGAGTGTGACGGCAGGTGGAGAGATGGTGGGGAAAACGGGAGCACACCGGGACAAGTTTAATCAGTTGTGATCTTATTGAATGAAAATACTAGTTCAAGGGACCAATTGGGACGAGAGTTCCTTTCACAGAGTGTGGGGAGTCTGGCCAGGGGCAAGTTTGCGGGGAGGGCAGGAGCATTGAGAAGGAGGGGGTTGGGGAACATGCTAGTAACTCACTTACTGCTGCCGCAGTGTCTTGTGCTGGCCCTCTCACCTCTGGCAGTGCTCTCCGTCTGAACATCTCTCACCTGCTGCTCGCCGGCTTTGCTCATGTCAGCCGCTTCCCGCAAATCCTTAAATTCCGACAGCCGAGTAACCTTAATTGGTCCCTTGATCGCGCTGTCGGAATTTAAGGATTTGCGGGAAGCGGCTAACATGAGTTAGGCCGTCGAGTAGCAGGAGAGGTTTTCAGACGGAGAGCACTGCCAGAGGTGAGCGGGGGCCGGCAGATGGAGCTGAGGTGGTGGCCGGTCCCGGCGGCCGCTCACAGCCACCCGAGCCACTTCTCCCCCAGGCCGCAATGCGGTGGCTCCGCGCCCAGAGCGTCGCGGCAAGTGAGTTGCTGGCATGATCCACGACTCCCTTCTTCTCAACGCTCCTGCCCTCCCCGCAACTTTACCCTGGGCCAGATTCTCCACATGCTGTGAAAGGAACTCTTCCCGCCCCCCCCACGGCGCTGTCCTTTTTGTTCTTGATGTTGCTGTACTGAGGGGTAGCCAAGTCTATCTTTCTTGGCTAACAACCTTCCAACTCCGGCTTCCAAGACACATGTAAATTTTCGTGCCTTATTTTTGGGTAAAAAATGGTGTCTTCATTGCCAGGAAATATGGTATTTAAAAACATATAGCACCAAACAATTTACTTACACAAACTCCAATCTTCTCTCTTTGTTTCCTAAGATACTCTTAAGATAATGGCAATCCATGTTTGAAAAACCCCCACCAAGAAACTTGCGCTGCGCATGCGCAGTACTGCAAAGGCAGAATTTCAGCTGCCTTCAGCTCCCCTTGAAATTGACGGCTTGAAGCAGCGACGACCGCACGTGAGCTGCACACACTTTCTTTCGCGTGTTGCAAGTACTGCGGATGAAAGGCGCGGAGAATTATGCCTACCTACGAGATCGATCTCTTATGTAGGCATAATTCTCCCATGCCTTTACTATTTTTATTTAATAATTACTATTTTATAATTTTAGTCAGTGTAGGCAGTGCCTACCTTGCCTACTCTGATGGCACATGCCAGGCATAGAATTATAGAGAATTTATGATGCTAAAGAAGGCCATTTGGCTTATCATGCCCATTGAAAGAGTTGTCCAGCCTCATGCCGTAAATTGGCCCTTGTTTGCAAATTCTTCAGGTAAACTTGCAAATTTGATAAGGTTCATAAATGTTTATGAGGAATTGGAGGATTTGGCTAGTTTGCTAAGTATTCAAAAATTCTATGATGGCTGCTTCTTATGGGATGTAGGTTTGAGTGTCATATATTTTTGCCTAGCATTTTTGAGCTGAAGGATATTTCCTATAATGATGCTTAGATGCAATCTTTGTCTGATCAGTACCTAATCGTAAACTGAAACAGACTGGTCGCCAACTCGAACGACTTACAAAGAAATCATCTCTCACAGTCCACCTTGAAGCTTACAAACTCCACCTCACTGACTACAAAGATGCTCTCATTGCTGCAAAATCTGCCTACCTCTCCTCCATATTCACCGATCCCTGCCTAAACCACAGAACCCTCTTCTCCACAGTGGGCAACCTCCTCAAGCCTCGAGCCAACACTCTCCCTACCTCTACTCCGGCTCTCTGCAACTCATTCCTCCACTTTTTCGCTGATAAAATCAGCACCATCTATCAATCTTTATCCCCTGTACCCGACTCCCCAGCATCTACTCCACCACCTACCAAGGCCCCTCCTTTCAACATCTCCACTGACCTCCTTATCCCTCCTCCACACTGCTTCCTCTCCCAGTTTGACCTGGTCACCCCTATTGAAATCTCCAAACTCATCAGCTCTTCCAAACCCACTACCTGCTCCCTCGACCCTCTCCCCACTCCCCTGTTGAAGTCCTGCCACCCCGTTCTCTGCCCCTACCTCACTAATCTCTTCAACTCCTCATTGTCCCAAGGAATTGTCCCCTGCGCTTTCAAAACTGCTGCCGTTACACCAATCTTAAAGAAACCTGGTCTTGATCCCTCCTCTCTCATTAACTACCGCCCAATCTCAAACCTCCCCTTTCTTTCAAAAACCCTGGAGCGTATCATTGCGTCGCAACTTCATTCCCGCCTCCTTGCGTATAACCTACTTGAACCCCTCCAATCTGGCTTTCGCCCCCTCCATAGCACAGAAACTGCTCTCCTCAAAGTCCTCAACGGCCTCCTCACCTCTGCTGACACTGGTTCCCTCAACATCCTCATCCTCCTCGACCTGAGCGCAGCCTTCGATACAGTGAACCATAACATCCTGCTCACCAGACTCAAAGACCTCGGCATTGAAGGCTCTGCACTCAGCTGGCTCCGTTCCTACCTTTCCAACAGATCCCAATTCATCTCTCTCCACAACCACACCTCTGCTACAACCGCAGTCACTCAAGGCGTTCCCCAAGGCTCCGTACTCGGCCCCCTCCTCTTCATCATCTACATCCTCCCCCTTGGTCAGATACTCCGCCATTTCAATCTGGACTTCCACTGTTACGCTGATGACACCTAGATCTACCTTGGCACCAAATCCCCCCACAACCCCCCCCTCTCCCATATCAACTCCTGTTTGTCAGCTATAAAAACCTGGATGCAACATAATTTCCTCAAACTCAACAGCGATAAGACAGAATTCCTCCTCATAGGCTCCAAAGCCACACTCAGCAAAATCAATAACCCCACCTCACCATCGACGGCACCACTGTCTCCCCATCTCCCCAGGCCCGCAACCTTGGCGTGATCTTTGATTCCACCCTCTCCCTTGAGCCTCACATCCGCCATGTCATTAAAACCTCCTTCTTTCATCTCCGCAACATCGCCAAACTCAGACCCTCTCTCACACCGCCCGCTGCTGAAAGACTCATCCATGCCTTCATCTCCTCCCGACTGGACTATTGCAACTCACTTCTCCTTGGCATCAGCTCCACCTACATCAACCGACTCCAACTGGTACAGAACGCAGCCGCCCGACTCATCACCCATACCAAATCCTGGCATCACATCACTCCAGTCCTCAAACAACTTCACTGGCTTCCCATCTCCCACCGGATCACCTACAAAATCCTGATCCTCACCTTCAAAGCCCTCCACCATCTGGCCCCCCCATATCTCATTGACCTCCTCTCCCCCTACCAACCCTCACGGTCCCTCAGATCCACATCAGCCGGTCTCCTCTCCATCCACAAGTCCAACCTCCGCAGTTTTTGGGACAGAGCCTTCTCCAGAGCAGCTCCCAGGCTCTGGAACTCCCTCCCCCAACTGATCCGCAATTCCGTGTCGCTCACCATCTTCCAGTCCCGCCTCAAGACCCATCTCTTCACCTCTGCCTATCCTTAGTCGCACGTCCCGTCCCTTTTCATCTGTGCATTAATTGCCTCATACTGTGTTTTGTATTGAATTCTGTCTTTACTTTGTGTACTAGTCATGTCTACTATTTATTTCATTCCCCTTACATGTTTTTCCTCTACCTGCTCAATTTTTGTAAGGTGTCCTTGAGACTCTTGAAAGGCGCCCATAAATAAAATTTATTATTATTATTATTAATCTGACATTCATTTCAAAGTGGAAATAAAATAGTACCAGATGAATAAAGGAAAATAAAGGATAGTCAGTGACAATCTTCGCAGCATCTTGGAGGGATGTTGCAAACTGCAGTGCTTATGCTGGAAGTCTCCAGAGACACAATTTGTAATCAAAAGTATACCTAAGAATTTGGACTTAAAAAGTAGGGTAAACTGCATATATAAAAAGTAATTAATATTTTGCACTTAAAAAAAAAATGTCGTTCTAACTACGTAAACCTATAAAGTACTTCAGCAGAACATGCAATTACATGCTAATCTTCAATACAGTGAGAAATCCTGGGAGTTTTGTTTGCTCATGGTGATGAAAATAAGTTTTTGTATTTCGGGCAGTGCAGTTTACTCAAACATGCACGTGTCGTGTGTGAGGCCCAAATCTTTTGCAGTCATTTAAGAGTTCTTCCAATACTAATTTGGATAAGCTTTGACTTTTCCTCAAAATAAACTAATCTGAATGTGGAATGTAAGGAAAGAAGAGCCTTTTTATTTGTTGTTCATGCTGATAAACATCTATGTATTAATAACGATACAATTTATATGTTATTTTATACAGGGACCAGAGAAACAAGCTCAAATAACTGAAAGCATGGGAGACGTGGCAGACAATACTCAGGAAGATATTCCACCTTATCTTAGAGAAGAGCCTCCAGAAGGTACTTTTTAATTGCTCACTTTGAGAAATGTTGCATAATGCATTGTTTCACTGGAGCAATGGAGAAAATAATGGCCAATGTTGGTACATATTTTAATTTAAACCTTTTTGTGGCCGTGCAGATTAAATTTTGTAGCAAAACAATCTTGTTACCATGTTGTTACGAGTAATAGCAATAATTAAGATGACCTCAATTGTCTCCATATACAATATAGAAATAACCTGTCTTGCAATAAAACTGTTATTGTAATATTTGTAGGAATGCAATTGTATAAGTAAGCAATAATTTTTGTCAGGGAAAATTAACATTGAAAGAAGCAAAAGAGAATTATTTTTCCAACATTAGATTTATTTTATTCATGACTATTAGTTTTTGGGATCCAACTGTTGTCATACTCGCCTTTGAAGTGGTGATGAGCTATTGCCTTGAAGAGGTACAATCCATGTGGTGAAGATGCTCCCACAATGTTGGACACAGTGACAATGAGGGATTGCCAATATATTTCCAAGGCAGGAAGATGTACAACATGGCCCTTCTTTACAATATTCTGATTTGTAATAGCTGAGAGATCATGAGGGTTCAGGTTAATTATTGCAACATACTCCGAGGTACAGTGAAAAGCTTTGATTTGCATGTGGTGCAGTCGAATCTGAATAAACTATACATAACTACAATCGAGCCAAACTCCTGTACAACGGGCAAAGCAAAGGGAAAGATACAAAATGCATAATATCATTCTTAGCATTGTAGCACAGCAGTTCCTGAGACAATGTACAATGTCCAAAGCAGCTGTTCCTAAATCTGACGGTGCGCACTTTCAAGTTTCTGAATCTGTCTGCCCGATGGAACGGG
The DNA here is from genome assembly GCF_010909765.2 of Amblyraja radiata. Taxonomy (NCBI): domain Eukaryota; kingdom Metazoa; phylum Chordata; class Chondrichthyes; order Rajiformes; family Rajidae; genus Amblyraja; species Amblyraja radiata. The sequence goes on from NC_045975.1 coordinate 8,043,050, forward strand.
GAGAAGAAGAAATGACCAGGGTGGAACAGGTCAAGGGTTCAGAGAAGATTGAATGTGAATGTTTAGTATTGTTATGAACTAACTCAAATCCACAGAAACCCATCTTTTGGTTGAGGGGAAAGGAAACTTGCTCAGAGATGAGCAAGTTCAGCTCCGATCTCCAAAGACAATTCAGAAAACAGTTGGCGATTTTTAGCAGCGATATGACAAATCTGAAGAAGGGTTTTGGCCCGAAACGTTGCCTATTTCCTTCGCTCCATAGATGCTGCCTCGCTCGCTGAGTTTCTCCAGCATTTTTGTCTAACTTCCAGATAAATCCTCATGTCTTTCATAATTTAATACTTTGCACTCTTGCCTACAGCTTCTTTATCGAGCCTCACAGAAAATTCATTCTTGCCCCATATATTGATATCAGCAGCTGGTGATTTCAGAAATTGTCAGGTCATAGTGTTGGTGAATTGTAAAGGAGAAGTCAGCTTCTCGACCACAGCTAAAAAATGTGCTCTACAAGCCGGTCTTATTCATATAAATCGCATTCTTGCATTTGGAATATTACACTATTAGATTTTGTAAGGCTTTATTTCCTTTTACAACATGCTATTTATCAAAGTGAACCATGTTCCTCAAGACCATGTTAGGTTTACAGTTGAGGTCAGGAGAACATTGGGGCTGAAATACCACTTGTTTTGTACCTTCTATCTTGAAGTTAGAGCCCCCCCCCCCCCACCAAGAGTATCCTCAGAACCTTGGAACAGCAAGCAAGTGTTCGCAGACATCATTACCTCTCCCTATGCCGATTGTGTTTCCCAACTGTTTTAAGAAGCCCACGATCATTCTGGTGCCAAGGAAAAACAAGATAGCGTGCCTTCATGACTACCATCCCATGGCTCTGATATCCATCATCATTAAGTGCTTTGAGAGGCTGGCCATGGCACACACCATTTCTAACCTCCCATGCAGCCTAGATCCATTGCAATGCCTACTTCTGCATCAGATCCATGGCGGGTGCCATCTCCCTGGCCTTGCACTCATCCTGGAACATGCAGATAACAAGGACAACTGTGTCAGAGTCCTGTTTATTGACTATAGCTTTACCCTCTACACCATTATTCTAATCCTTGACTTCCTGTTTTGTAGACAAAAACTAGTAACCATCCTTCATGATAATTATCAACACCTCATAATTATCATGCCCCTCAAGGCTGCATTCGCAGCCTTTTACTATACTCCTCATACACTTATGACTGCGCGGCCAAATTCTGTTCTAACTCCCCTTGCAAGTTTTCATTTGATGCTGAAGTTGGCTGGACTTCAAACAATGATGAGACAGAACACGCAGAAAAAATAGAGAACTTAATAGCTTGGTTTAAAGATAACAACCTCTCCCTAATGTCAGAAAAACCAAGGAGCTAGTCATTGACTTCAGGAAGTGGGGTGGAATAAATGCCCCAGTCGAGATCAATAGTGCTGAAGTTGAGGTGCTTGAGATCTTCATGTTCCTAGATGAAAATATAACCAATAATTTTTTTTCCAGATCTAACCTGATTGACGATTTAAGCAAGAAATACACCAGTCAGTCTACGTTCTCAGAAGTCTAAGAAAATTTGGCATGTCTTCAATAACACTAACTTTTACAAACGCACCATAGAATCTTTTCATTGCTTCACACAACTTTTTCAACTCACGGAGGCCTGATCTAAATGTAAGCTGTGGTGAGGCTGATCTGCCTCCAGTTATACATTCTAAGTACCAAAGTCATTTTATTTGCTCGACACTAACCTCGCCTATCTTGATTTATCACTTAAACTGCGTAACATACTCTGCAGTTTCAGTCAACGCTGTGTGTTCAAACAAAGCTGAGTTCACCTTACTTCTATCTTCTTGCGGATTTTGAGATTCCTGCCACTTATTGTTGTAGATGTGCCTCTTACCATTTGCTGCCTTTTTTAGTTCTTTAATGTTGATGTAGAATACTATTAAACATTCAATATTGCAACTCGCATATGGTGAGATATTAATCCAAGCTGGCACAAGTGTCCTCAGGCACTTAAGATTAAACTGCTATTAGAATGGAAGAGATCAACAGCTAGGCTGTGGTTATGTAGCCATATACAAATGGTATAGCGCCTCAGAGAGTTATGCAGCAAAGAAACATGTTCTTTGTGGTAATTAATGCTGACCCTGAACTAGTCCCATTGGCCCAAGTCTCTCTGAACCTTTCCTATCCATGTACCTGTCCAAATGGTGCTTTCAGTACTTTACACATTTTACATAGTTTTAGTTTGTATCACAAAAGAATGATGCAAGGTGAAAAAATAATTTTCTTGAAAAATAGTCAATTACAGTCAAATAGTCAATGACTCTGTAGTGCTGGTTGTGGTCAGAAATACTCGTGCATCCACTTTGCTACCATTTCTACCTACCTCCATAGAATCCCGAGAAAATTGCAGTTAACTAATAAAAGCTTATCAAAATTTGAAGCTTTCAATTTTGCTGCTGTACATCAAATGTACAGCAGATGACTCTGCATGCTTTAAAACAAAGTTGCCTGTGAAAACATTGTATAGCCCGTTTGTAATATTTTCATGTGCAAGTCATGCAAAAGTTTTGTCCTTGTTAGATTGCATTAATGATTATCTTCCGTTTGCTTTTGATCTTTGGGAAAATGGCATGGACAGTTCCAATCATGCTGTTCTCCACCTGGATTTGCACGCATTTCTCCCCTTCCCCCTCCAAAGACGCTATAAGCCACCCGTGATAATTTTTTTGTAACATGGTAAATTTCAGGTCCATTTTGAGCCTATATGCACTGGGTATAATGATTACATACACATTGTATCAGTAATTCAGTCAAATAAAGAGAGGTATAACAAATATATGTTTTGGTAAAATATTTTTTTTTCCAGATTATTCGTAAATTTATTGAGAAAAATAATAGTGTACAGTTTACAACTTTGCATATCTTGCTATATGTACTATATACATACAATGATCAGCCAATAATAAGTGTACAGTTTACAACTTTACAAATCTAGCTATATGTAGTATATACGTACGATGAGCAGCCAATATATAAATGAAAGTACAATCTACAGTTCTGAATTTCTACTTATTTATTAATGAACAAACGCAACAATTAAGTGAAATACACTCCGGTTTACGTTACAAAATGTTCCATAATGGTATATAATCTCCATTTTTTTCTGTCACCTCTTTCGTCTGCATGCCGTTTCTACAACATGCCTTCTGCCACTAAGAAGCCATGTCCTCGCATATTCTTCGGGGTTGAATTTTGACAGAGGAGGTCCCACCAACTTAATAAATAGAAGAATTGAGAGATGATCAGTTTGAAGTCTTGCACGTTGTGGTGACATGCAGAAATTTATGCCACTGAAGTTTCTTTCACATTTTGCTGTTGATACCGGAATTGTATTTTCAGCCGTTAGCAGCTGCTGAAAATCTGCAGAAACTACCTTCCCTTTAGATTCCTTGAATTCTCTGAAGGCTCTGATACAAAGCCGACCATTTAAGCCAAATTGTTCTGCAATTTCTTCTACATTATTATTCTCAAAGGTAAAAAGTGAATCTTCTGGAATATTGTTAATATATAAATATTTCGACTGGTTAATTAACTTTTTACATTTATCGTTGGAAGCTGTTGTAGATTCAAGCAGCCCAAAAACTGTTGTCTATGTATAGTAGGTACTTTATTTATCAGCTCTCAAATTTATTCCATTAAATATCATCTGGCTTGTAGCTTTCTCCACTTGAGTATAACATTTTCCTGGCTTCTCTATTTGACATACAAGAATCTTGATAGTTCGTTTAATTTCCTCATGTGCTTTACTAAGTGTACAATTTTGGTTCTGCAGTTCAAGTAACAGTTCAGACAACTCTAGCAAACTGTCCATCAACAAGCCCAAATTATTGAAAAAGCTGATGATTTTAATACTTTTTTCAGCCCCTAGTACTTTGCTCTCTGCACTAGATCTTGAAGCATCACAGCTTATATGCTCCCAAATAGCCTTATAAGACTGCCACATTGCCTTTACTGTTCAGTAAGACGAAGCAACCCATCTCACACTGAAAACACAACCAATTTTCAACAGTTGACAGTGAAGAGCCTCAGCGCATGCAGTTAACTCATCCTGATTCTTAGGAGTCCTATGATATAAGGAATACAATTCATCACAAAATATCTGAAATTGATTCAAACCTGCAACTTCATTTATAGCATCACCTACACTGAGTTCAAGCCTGTGACTGGCACAGTGCCAAACAGTTGCATTAGGGAAATCATCAAGAAATAGTTTTGCAGCCCCTGCACTTTGTCCTAACATTACTGATGCACCATCAGTTACAAGTGATAATGACATTTTCATTTAGGTACTGTATTGAAAAACCACCTCTTTGTGAGCAACTTAGAGACCCATCATATATAGATTTTGCATTTGCACCATTTATAGATCTCACTATCTCCATCGCAGGTGATAGACTACTGACCGACATCCACTATAAACCCACTGACTCCCATGGCTATCTGGACTACACTTCTTCCCACCCTGCTTCTTGTAAGGACTCCATCCACTACTCCCAATTCCTCCGTCTACGCCGCATCTGCACCCAGGATGAGGTGTTCCACACCAGGGCATCGGAGATGTCCTCATTCCCCCAACTTGTAACAAGGGCAGAGTCCCCCTTGTCCTCACCTTCCACCCTACCAGCCGTCACATACAACAAATAATCCTCCAACATTTTCGTCACCTCCAACGGGATCCATGCACTGGCCACATCTTCCCATCTCCTCCCCTGTCTGCTTTCCGCAGAGACTGTTCCCTCCGTAACTCCTTGGTCAATTCGTCCCTTCCCACCCAAACGACCCCTTCTCCTGGTACTTTCCTTTGCAACCGCAGGAAATGCTACACTTGTCGCTTTACCTCCCCCCTTGACTCATAGAAACGTAGAAAATAGGTGCAGGAGAAGGCCATTCGGTCCTTCGAGCCATGCATTGTGATCATGTCTGGTCGTCCCCAATCAATAACCCGTGCCTTCCTTCAAGGACCTAAGCAGTCTTTCCAAGTGTGGCAGAGGTTCACCTGCACCTCCTCCAACCTCATCTATTGCATCTGCTGTTCTGGATGTCAGCTGCTCTACATCCGTGAGACCATGCGTAGGCTTAGCGATCGCTTTGCCCAACACCTCCGCTCGGTTCGCATTAACCCACCTGTTCTCCCGGTGGCACTTCAACTCTCCCTCGCATTCCGAATCCGACCTTTCTGTCCTGGGCCTCTTCCATGGCCAGAGTGAGGACCACCGTAAATTGGAGGAGCAGCACCTCATATTTCGCTTGGGCAGTCTGCACCCCAACGGTATGAACATTGACTTCTCCAATTTCAGGTAGTCCCTGCTTTCTCTTCCCCTTCTCAGCTCTCCCTCAGCCCACTGTCTCAGCTTCTTCCTTTCTTCTTCCCGTGCCCTCACCCTCTCATCAGTCTGAAGAAGGATCTCGACCCGAAACGTTGCCTATTTCCTTTGCTCCATAAATGCTGCCTCACCTGCCTGGGGGTCCTTGTTCATCTGTCAATTAAAGTAAGCATGCAGGTACAGCAGGCAGTGAAGAAAGCAAATGGCATGTTGGCCTTCATAACAAGAGGAGTTGAGTATAGGAGCAAAAGGGTCCTTCTGCAGTTGTACAGGACCCTAGTGAGACCACACCTGGAGTATTGTGTGCAGTTTTGGTCTCGCAATTTGAGGAAGGACATTCTTGCTATTGAGGGAGTGCAGCGTAGGTTCACCAGGTTAATTCCTTGGATGGTGGGACTGTCATATGTTGATAGAATGGAGCGGCTGGGCTTGTATACTCTGGAGTTTAGAAGGATGAGAGGGAATCTTATTGAAACATATAAGATTATTAAGGGTTTGAACACGCTATAGGCAGGAAACATGTTGCCGATGTTGGTGGAGTCCAGAACCAAGGCCCACAGTTTAAGAATAAGGGGTAAGCCATTTAGAACAGAGATGAGGAAAAACATTTTCACACAGAGAGTTGTGAGTCTGGAATTCTCTGCCTCAGAGGGCGGTGGAGGCTGGCTGTCTGGATGCTTTCAAGAGAGAGCTAAACAGAGCTCTTAAAGATAGTCTAAGGGATATGGGGAGAAGGCAGGAACTGATTGTGGATGATCAGCCATGATCACATTGAATGGTGGTGCTGGCTCGAAGGGCCGAATGGCCTACTCCTGCACCTATTGTCTATTGTCCATTTAGATTTTCTTTTTGCTGTTATTGATGCAACATAAGCTTGTTCATCCTTCGATAATAACTTGCATGTGGTTTGGACATGACCACGTTCCAAATAGTAATATATATGACTAATAACTGTGCTGAATTATACAGCTGTTCTACAGCATTACATTAAATGACAAGCAAGTAATATAACCCAGTTTCCCTGAGGCCTTCATGCTGCCTAAATATGTCTTTCATCACAAAGCCTTGGAGTTTCAACTGTGGTGTGAGCTCAGCCATTTAGTGGTTAGATATCCTCTCTTCACACTGTTTGGCTGGCTTGTGCTATAGTTAATCAAAGTGCTTATCTTTTTGTTATTACCCATCCAAAAAAGCTGACACCACACCTTCAATTTATGCATCATTCTCATGTCCTTAATCGCCAACTCTGATAGGCTTGTGTTACAAGGGAATAAGTTCAAGGATCTGACTAATAGAACAGAAAAAGGCTCACTCGTCTGTTTAGTTGCAAATCACCTTTATTGGCAAGGGAGGATAAAAATAATACTTGTCTTGGTATGCACGGGGTCCAGTTTTACAGCACGCGTGCCCTCTCTCCCCCCTCTGCTGTCTCTGTCTCTCTCGGCTCTGACTCAGCCCGTCGGTGAACCCCTCTCATACATAAACTTGAACTAACATCTGGCTTACTGACGCCTGCCTTTATACAGGCTAGAAATCAAGAAATCAATATTCTCACATGAGTTACCTGGAATTTGGGCAATTACCCATTATGACTTGCTTACACAAAAATAATGTGGTGATGTGTATGTACGAGAGAGTGTGCATGAGTGTGAGCATGAGAGGGAGAAAGATTTCTAAGTTAGAGAATAAAACTGCATTGTACATCCTGCAGATGGCTCCAGAGTCGAGAGAGTTTGGTGTCTTGCATGCATTTTTTTTTCTTGCCAAAAATTAACTAGCCTTTGCAATCTTGCACTACTCGAATAATGGGAATAACTAACAACATTTGGAAACATGGATTTATTTAATAGTTATTTAAAAACTGATCTATAAAAGCTGGTGATTTGCACAAAAAAAACAAGCAGAATAATGGAAACATTTGGGCACAGAGTATTATTTATGCTCATTAAGTACAATGTTAATGTTAGAAACAGACTTTGGAAACATGCTGCTGCAGATGTATTGGAGGAAGGTTAATGAATTGTTTTGGAGGTGAAAAAGTATGGTGTTCGTTCATTTGCTTTCTGTTCAAATATTAATATTAAAAAAGACTTACATGATAATGTTTCAGTTGAGGTTATAAAATTTTCATGTTCAGGTTGATGTGTTAAATACTTTATGCACTAAGGGGGCTCAGGGAATACCAGGAATTGGCTATTTGACCCCTTGTGCTGCTTATCCATTCAGTGAGGTCTTGATCTTTTACCTCAGTACTGCTCTCGTGCACTGACCTCTTGTACCTTGATTCCCTTAATCTCCAACCTTTGTCTTGTATATACTCAGCAACAGAGCCTCCACATCTCTCTCGGGTAGATATATTTGAAAACATTTTCACGCTAACTGATGGACGTTCTTGATCTCTGTCTCTTAGGGGAACTAAGATGAATCTCTTGATTCTCTTATAGCATCTATAATTAAAATGTATGAACATTATTCAACCGCATATTTAAATTTTAAATTATTGTTCATCTATGTGCATATATTGCACATTCCCTGTTGAAGCATTTGAAAACTGCACTTGTCCACCACTGGATGGAGTGTAAGAGGCTGTAGACTACTTTATTCACATCAGAGGTTGTCATTCTGTGGGAACAGAATAGCAGGTAAACTGCTATTGGATATTTTTAAGTAAATCATAACTGAAGATGATTAATTATTTGGATGTCAAAGAGCTGAAACTGGATGCAAAAAATCAGAGACATTACATTGACATTAAAGTACATTCACAGGAATGTTGTTCAATGACATAGGGTTACGTATGTCTGCCCTGAAATTTTAAACTGTGGGCCGGCCCATCTAAAACTATATTTGTGAAGCAAGCCTTAATAAAAGGACCATGGATATTTGGAGTTCTCTTCCTCCAAAAGGCTTTGGAGGCCGGGATTATGATTTTTTCCAGACTGCAACGAACAACTTTGAAGATCAATAAACATTGAGAGGGAGGGATGAAAGACAGATAGATGGGGATGGGTATACATCAGCTGTGATCCAGTTGAATGTGGCACAGGCTTGTGACACAGAACAGATTAAGTGTTGGAAAAACATCTCCAGTGACTAGAGAATGCCAATGTCCCACTGTTCTTTAATTTCCAACAGGATTAAAATTAGACTGTCTTCCAGTGCTTGTTGTATGAGGATTCCTCTAGCTTCTGTGTTCTCCAATGATGACTTGGCAGGAAGATTAGCAGCCTTGAACAGCTGATTTTCTCAATGATGAATTGGCTCCCAGCTGTTCCCCACATCTGCCTGCCCCACAGCAGAACATTTGATCTTTGTAAACTATTTTCCAGGATTGTGCGCATCAGCAACAGAGGTGAGCACTAAAGGCAGTGTTTGTCCAGCGATCCGGCCAGTCAATCTGCAGGGATGATCAGGAATGAAATTATATTAAGTTACTTATACAGTTGAATTGTAGGCATGATGAATGTGATGAAATAGTCTGCTAAAATGATAAGCCTCTGTCAGGTCAAGTTGCCTCTCTAGAGTAGGTTGGGGAGTTGTAGAGGGGTGGTCAATGCTAATACATATGCAGTGCTGTGCACAACGATAGATCAGTTCTGGAAGGGCAAAGGGAATGTGAACATGAATGATGAAAGAGGAAGATAAAGCAAAAATGGCTGCTTGCGGCAGGTGTTTCGTTGTAAATACCGGCGGGAACCAGCTTGATTACTGAAGAAATGGAGAGTGTGAAAACTAAAGCGAGAGGTAAAGAAAGCATAGAAGAAAAGATTAGCAGCCAACATAAATGGGAATTCAAGAGTGCTCTAGTAAAAGAATAAGAAATAAGTGGGATCTATTGTCATCAAAAATGAGAACTTGCATGTGGATGCTAAGGGCAGTCATAATGCAATAAAAAGTACTTTTTTCTACCTTCAAGGAAGAGGGCACTTCCAAAGCAATAATAAAGGTGAAGAAAATTGAGACAATTGATCAATCAGTTAACAATTGATGGTGTGGTGGTATTCGAAAAATCGCCTGAACTTAAAATAGGTAGGTCGCCAGGAAAATATGGATACATCCTGTTTTCTGAGGGAAGGAAGGAAGAAAAGCCTGAAGGCACTGGCTGCAATCTTATAATGTGGGCTGGCTGCAAAGGTGGTGCCAGAGAAGTGGAGAATGGTTCAAAAAAGGCAGTAACGATAGAGCTAGCAACCACAGGCCAGTTAGTTTAACCTCTGTAGTGAGAAAGCTTATTCAGAAACATTGATGCAGGACAAGATAATAGTCACCTGGAGGAAAATAGATTTATTAAGGCAAGGCAGTACATATATGAATAAATCTAGCTAGATCAAATTTATTAATGAGCTTTCAAATGGCAGTGATGAAAGTAATGCAGTTGAAGTAGTGTTTTGTTAAGATGCCGAATAACAGACTAATCAGCAAACTAGTTCCTTAAGAAGGGCATAGATACTGTGGATATGAAGTTTGCTTGGTAAGGAGTAATAGAGGGCCATGGTGAATTGTTATTTATCGGATTGGAGGAAGGTGAATGGTGGCTTTCAGCAGGTGCTGGTTTGGGGGCTATTTATGTTGGATCTGTATTACTAGCCAAGACTTTAGAGTGCAAGCTACAATTTCTAAATTTACAGTTGAGTCAAATCTTGGATGAATTGTCTGTTGTGAGGAGAATAATGATAAATTGCAGCAGAGTATAAACAGGTTGAAAGAATGGAAAGATGCAGGAAAATGTGGGATGATGCATTTTGTAAAGAATACTGAGAAAGGGTAATATTGATTAAAGGATGATTTCTTGAAAGGGCTGCAGGAGCAGCGAGACCTGGGGCTTTGGGAGCACAAGTTATTGTAAATGGCAAGAACAGATGGAGGAAGTGGTTAATAAGGTTTATTCAATTTTGAGCTTACTTGAAAAAAAAATTGAAAACATAGCAGGGGAGTCATGCTAAAGCTTTTTTTAAATACTGGCCTGCCATCAGTTGGTGTATTGTTTTCAGTTCTGTATCCTTCATTATAGTAGGATGTGGAGGTATTGGAGGGAGCCCAAAGCCGATTTATGAGAATCTCCTACTGTGAGAGTCTACAATTTCAAAAATAGATGGAGACGCTGGGACTGTTTTCTTTGGAAAGGCTGGGGGGGAGATTGATAGATGTGCATGAAATAATGCAGGATCTGGACAGAGTGTGAGGCGGTTCCCTTTGCTGGAGGGGGTTTGGATTAACGATTGTAGGTATAATCTAAAGGGGAAGAAAATTAAGAGTATTTTATGTAACACTTGGTTGGAATCTGAAAAGCATTCTCTGCTGATGAGATTTCATTGCAGCCATCCGCACGGAACTAATTAGCAATATGGTGAAGGAAAAAAAGAGGATATGGCGAAGGGACCAGGGGACCTGGTGAGTTAATCTGGTAGAGAGCAGGCATAATATTGATAGGTAGAATAGCCTCCTGAACTGTAACCTTTCTATGTTTCTAGATGTAGTAGAAGCTGGAGGAGGCTTGAATCCCCACCGTGCCAGCGCTGCAATTCAGTAAGATCATGGCTAATCATGTACCCCAGCACCACTCACAAGTAAACATGCTGTGAGCCTTGCTAATTACTTCCTGCATCTGGAAGTTAAGTTGACATTATTCATGTGTAGAACATCCAGATTCCTCTGAACACCACCTTTAATTTATTAACATTTGAAAAATATTTTGCCTGTTTTTTTTAGAAAATAAATTAGCTCATATTTTTTCATATCATGTTCCATCTGCCATATTTTACCCATTAACCTAGCCTGTCTTTAGCCACCAAGGCCTTCTTCATAGCCCATGTTGCCTTGAATTTGATATTGTTGCCAAACTTGCATATATTCTACTTGATCCCATTTTCCAAATGATTGATTTGAAAATCTGAGTTTAGATTTAGAAAAGTACAGCACAGGAACAGGCCCTTTGGACCACAATCATCTCATCTGGCTGCACATGATCCCTATCCCTCCATTCCCTTTGTATCCATGTGCCTAATCAAAAGCTGTTAAATATTGTGTCTACCTACCATCACCCCTGGCAGCATGTTCCAGGCACCAACCACACTGCAAAAAAGCTTGCCCTTCACTTCCCTCTAAATTTTGCCCCTCTCACTCAAATCCCCACAGTCCCTGAATGGAAACTCGATCAGTTCCCACCCACTAAGTGTGGATGAACTTGTTTTCATGTTGAAAAACTTCTTCAACTGCACTTATTTTCTCCAGATTAAATATATAGCTGTGGGAATTAGCATGGATCCAAACCACACCTCTTTAATTATGGGAAATGTGGAACAATCTTTGTTTCAATGATAATAATAATAATAATACATTTTATTTGTATAACGGTTTTCAAGGACTCAAAGTCGCTTTACATGGTGAGTCAAGAACAAAACAAATTAGAGCAGTAAGACAGATGCAAAGGGGAGGGGGACATGGGACTAAGGGTATGCAGAGGTGAAGAAATGGGTCTTGAGGCGGGACTGGAAGATGGTGAGGGACTCAGAAGTTCGGATCAATTGTGGGAGGGAGTTCCAGAGCCTGGGAGCTGCCCTGGAGAAGGCTCTGTCTCCAAAAGTGCAGAGGTTGGATTTCAGAATGGAGAGGAGACCGGCTGAAATGGATCTGAGGGACCGTGAGGGTTGGTAGGGGGAGAGGAGGTCAGTGAGATAAGGGGGGGCCAAGTGGTTGAGGGCTTTGTAGGTGAGGACCAGGATTTTGTAGATGATCCGGTGGGAAATGGGAAGCCAGGGAAGTTCTTTGAGGACTGGGGTGATGTGGTGCCAGGATTTGGTGTGGGTAATGAGTCGGGCGGCTGCATTCTGGACCGGTTGGAGTCGGTTGATGTTGCTGGATTTAATGCCAAAGAGAAGAGAGTTACAGTAGTCCAGTCGGGAGGAGATGAAGGCATGGATGAGTCTTTCAGCAGCGGGGGGTGTGAGAGAGGGTCTGATTTTGGCAATGTTGCGGAGGTGAGAAAATGATGTTTTGACAACATGGCGGATGTGAGGCTCAAGGGAGAGGGTTGATGATCAACTCTCTTCCCTCAGCACTTTATGTGGTACTGCTTTGGTGTAGCTCCTGTGATAAAATCTCGAAAATATAATTTTATTTGTCAGCTGTTTTTTTTTTTTACGCTGGTCTCACTTTCACATGATCTACCTTGCATTCTTCTTTTCCTTTGCATTTCTGCCTCCACGTCAGGGGATATGTTGGTGAGCAATATTTATTCAAAGTTCATAGACTTCTATCGCTTTGCAATACGGACAATATTTTCTCTCTTTTTTCCTGCAAGGATAGTGTTGCATTCTAATTTTCCCCTGTTCTGTTGTATCTTCTCTGAGGCTTTCCACGCAGATTCCTCTGAGATGTCTTCTTTTCCCCCCAACCACTGCTCTCTCTCTCTCTACCATTCTTGATAGAACCTGTGTCTGAGACCCATTTTTTGTACATGTATTCTCACACATTCTTCCCCTGGCCAAAGTAGGATAGTGTTGCCTTCGTCCTCACCTTCCACTTAGTTTAGTTTAGAGATACAGTATGGATAGGCCCTTCAGCAGACCGAGTCCATGCCGAACAGCGATCCCCGTACACTAATGCAATGCTGCACACACACTAGGTACAATTTACAAATATACCAACCTTATTAACCTACAAACCTACTACATTGCTAGATTCCATGAGGACTGCAATGACTAACAGGAAGTTTACAATCTCATAGTTGAATATGCTTGTGCCAAAATCCAGAATCTGGGTTGGAGTTGGCAGCAGAAACTTAGAAATTACATTAATTTAAAATTATCCTTCAGAAATTTCAAAATATTTGTTTGCTTTTGGATACCGGCAGCCTCTAGAATATTGAGGAGAGCAGCTATAAATACATTTAATAAGAAACTACCACAGTGGCAATTGTTATAGCAAATAATCAAGCTCCACTTCATCAAATACTAATTACATTGTCATGTCCCTTTTCAAGAAATATCATCACTGTGTGGAAAATTACCATGCACCTACACTGTTGTCAAGTTTGAGTGTTCAGTCCAGACAATATAATGGATCTTTACTGTTAGTATGTTGATTGATTGACATTTCTTTTCTTTGGTTCGCTGAAGGCGGACAAAATTCATTGGGTCTTTGAGGTTTCATTCAATGTGCCGTATCTTTGGAACTGCTTGTGGCATGCATAAAGTTCATTTTGGGAACTGTTAAAATCATTACTGCATTCAGTAAGTGAAGGTAATAAAATTAAAGGTTTTTAATTATAGTGCACATGCTCTGATTGGAGAAAATGAATTAGCCTACTATCCTGCAATTTGAAATGATTGCAAAATGATCGTTACACAAATTCGCAGAGCAGGAGGCGTTGAATTATATTATTGACCGTGCCTGTGAATGTTAATGAGTGGCAGAATCCTGATTCATAGATATGTTAACTTCGGCCTCTCTATTTTCTAGTCACCCTCTTTTACACAATGTAACAATTTTTTTGTATTGTAAATTTACTTCTATGTTCTGACACAGCGGCATCATAGTGGTGAATTTTAAGGCAACCAAATAAAACTCATCCTTGTAATAATCCCTGCTGGCATATTTTATTTGTGCAGTCTTGATTCTTGGCCACAGCACACACAGCCGGCTTGAATTGTGTGGTGGTGTCATGATAGACCAGTGGCTGGCTTAGCACATGCAACTTCATGTGGAAAAGGATAGATCCATGGTGTTTTTACATGATTACATATTTTTCTTGTGTACATGTACAAATGCAGTTCTTGTAATGAAGATACTCCCACAATACTATTGTGGAGCAAATCTCAGCATTTTTTGTTGGACTACATTTTTCTCAGACTTCAGGAAAGCAGTGAAGGGAGCTGCATAATTAGAAGAATACGTGAGGCAGGAAATTGGTGTTTTGCCCTCGTATGTTTTCAGAAGTAAGACTGTCAAAAATGTGGAATTATTATGTGTGACAATAATTCTTGCAGTTTGCATGGCAAAAGAAAGCTGTCTTTCTGTCTTCCAGCCTCAGTGGCAGGCTGTGCGATGAAATATGGTTGGATTATTTAAAACGTGAAAAATAATGAAGGTAATTTAAAAAAAAGCAGAAGCAACAATGTTTGTTCTTCTGAGGTATGGGTGAATTTGGAGAAAGCAAATTAAGTGGTTGAGAGAATTTGGAGAAGAAGCAGATGTGAAGACCTATTGGTTAGTATGCTGGCCGTGTGACATTGTCCTCCCACTTAGAAAGACCGATTAGATTTATTGCTCAGTAGGAGACACGATAATCTGACCATTCAGTGTCATAGTGTATCCCAGGTGGTTATTTTCTCTATTCTCTAAACTCAATGCATTTTTTCCAAAGAAATGTACACTTGCATTTTTTTCATCGTGCCAAAGTGATTTGCAGTCTAAATCATCTGTTCACACTGGTTCTATGCTATCCCACTTTTGCCACCACACCCTGCACACTGGGGGCAATTTACAAAGGCCAATTAACCTACAAACCCGCATGACTTTAGGATGTGGGAGGAAACGAACACCCGTGGGAAACCCATGTGGTCACAGGGAAAACAACACCCAAAAGTTAGGGTCGAACCCTGGGCTCTGGTGCTGTGAGGCAGCAGCTCTGCCAGCTAATGAAAGTTTCAAACAAACTTGGATTATTTTATCTGGACAGGTCGAAGGCTGAGGGGGAGACCTCGTAGAAGTTTATAAAATTATGAGAAACAGCGTAGGCAATCGCTGCCATTACCTCGGGATGGAAATGTCAAACATTGAAAGGAATAGCTTTAAGGTGAGAGGAAGATAATTTAATGGATATGTGCTCAGCAAATCCTTTACACAGAGAGTGGTGGGTGCCAGGAGTGGCAGTGGTTGAAGCAGATATAGCAGTGATGTTTAAAAGGCTTTTAGATAACACATTAATAAGCAGGGAATGGAAGGATATGGAACACATACTCGCAGAAGGGATTAGTTAATTTGGCATCATGTCCAGCACCGACATCATAGGTCGGATGACCTCTCTTGTTTGCATTCATTTATACTGGTCGCTTGTGCATCTTCCTATTCCCTTCCCCCAACCCCTGTAAATTGTATCTTCTGCTGAATTGACTCAAAGCTCTGGCATGTCCTCGTAAACCCTTCCACCTAACTCTGTTCCTTTAAGGACTTCCTTATGATCCTATTTTATGTAATTTTGAGCGCCCCAGCTAAATGCCTTGGCTTTGATTTCCTTAAAATGAATTTATGTAATATAGGCTGTGGGCCGAGGAGCTTTATTCTGCAGTTTTGTGACCCAAGTCACCAAACTACATGAAATTTTCACATATTGTGTAAAGAAAATTATATAAATCACCCCTGGAACTCGATATGAAGAAGACTTGCACATTTTTATTAAATTAGAGAAAAACCGGAAAATTTTCAGGTAATTTTTAGTCCAATCAAAGCACGTTTAACATTGAGTTGTCTGCCAGTTGGCCAATCACGCGCTTTGTTTCAGGCTAGCACACAAAATGGCTGAGGGGGCTTCACAGATGCCTGTTTTACTGGAGATTCCGATTTGTTGTTCTGTGGAATAAATGTCATGGAAACTTGCAGCAGGTAATTGTATTTAGTGGGAAAAGCATTAAAAAGGCTGAAGAAAGTGCTGCTAAGTTGAGGAAGTGGAAGAAAGCCTTGACAGCAAAGTCGCTGCTGATGTGCTGGAACACAAAGATTAAGACAGTCAGGAACCAACTCTAACTAAAAGGTAAGATCTAAAGTCTGAATTTATGAAAATCTATCTGTATGGAGTTTAATTAATTTAATTGCACCCTTTTATAATGTGAATAAATTCATTAATTCACTTACTTCATTCATTCACTTAATTCATTCATGAAGTTGAGGGCCTAAACTTTATGTTTCCAAAACACAGTAAATTAAACATTGTCACTAATGCCAGCCTGTTGTAGAGTAATAAGTCTTTAACAGCTAATCTCGGAGCTGCCTGCGAAAATTTACCGGGAAAAAGTGCTCCGATCGCAGGACATAGGTACTCGCGGTAAAGTGAAGCCGCGGTCTCAATTAAAAAGCGGCCGATTCGCGAACGCGGATCATCTCCGCGGGGGGGGGGAGAGAGGCTGTACATAGTGCCGTCTATAGCGGCCGTTATCAGACCCCGACAACGGGGGGATATCGATCGTTATTTATAGGCTTCCATTGCAGTGAGAAATGGTCAGAAATGGTCAGATATCCCTCCGTTTTTTTGCTGTTGTCGGGGTATCTCCCTTCAATAGGAAAAGTTGATAGCCCACTCTATAGTTCTCTGCTAGATATTGGATACCGTCTGTGACGGAGGGTTGTCTTTATTTTTACTTGGTGAAGGAGCATAACCTTCATTTCCCTCAGTTATAGCTACTCAATCCAATGCTAGGTTGTGTACATTGTTTACAACAACGCTTGAGGTGAATCATACTAACAATAATCACTATCACCTCATAGGGATCATCGTCAGTCACCCTGTTTGATAATATTTGCTGTAGATTGGTAAAGGGTTGAATGTTTATTCTTGTGTGTCTGTTTCTTTTGTCTTTAGTTCCTCTGCTGCCTCCCCAGGAATTTATTCTGTGCTGTAAACCTCTCGTGCTCAGCACTTGAGCTTTAAAAAAATCACATTTAGTTTCCAAGTCTCGATTTCTTTCTGAAAGCCTCTGATCGATGAACAGTTTGTTATATCCTGGGTGGTTCTTTGTCCTCTTCGACAGTTACTCAGGATTGCTGATGATGTTTTTGTTCCTTGGCTTTGTGGGTTCTGAGACAGATGAGGTGAATGTAGGAACCACTGACTCTTTTGCAAATGGTGCCTGACATGGTTGATAGTTTGTGAGATAGTGTGCCCAATCTACTATTCGTGTCCGGTTTATGTCTGTTCTAATGCATGGACACGGTTCTCATTATAAATCCACTTTTTCCCCATGTTAAGAGGCAAGGAATTTCCAGGAGTCTGATGATTTCCCAAGGTGAGGTCTGCTATATGATTTTACCTGGTTGTATGCAAAACAAAGCATTTCACTGTACCTAGGTACATAAGTATCATTGAATCGTTGAGGGTGGTGACATTGCATTTTTATAAGGTAGCTATTTATCCTTAAAACTCTTTCAGCTGAAAATCATGCACTTTGGCCAAATGAGTGATACATCTATTCTGATCAATTCAGTAGTGAATGCATATTTATGGTATAACTTATAGGGACTGTACCTTTTATGATTATCATTGCTCAGCTACAATTGCAGCAACCAGTGATTAGAGGAATGGCATATTTTGCTCTGCTGCTGCTGCAACTTTCATCTATGTTGTTTATTTGTCCTTGAAGTTAGAAATGATCCTGATATCACTGGTTGCTGTGGTTTTTATGACCATGTAATTGGCTAATCAGACCAGCCTATTTTTTTGAACTTTCTGTAATAGCAGCTGCTTTGGGTAATTTACAGTGGCATGCTGCTGTTACAAGATCAATGCTACTTAGACTTTTGTTCTCCGTCGGTTTTTGCACACTGAGATATATGAATCATCATTAGACACGGGTGAGGTGCCAGGAAACTGGAAGGTGGCTAATGTTATACTTCTATTTAAGAAGGGCTGCAATGAAGAGTCTGGGTGTCTAAAATCTGTGGTAGGCAGGTTACTGGAAAGTATTCCCACAAGGGCCACATCTAACATTGTGGGCCGAACGGCCTGTTCTTGTGCTGTACTGTTCTATGTCCTGTGTAGAACTCTATTCACAATCCCCAGCTCCCACGAGCTCCCATTTTCTTGGTTCCCAGAAAATGTTAACGTTCCTTTCTGCTGACCTAAACATGCATTGGCACATGCACAATGGGCACGATGTTATTTTTTCCTCAATGTGCTGTAGTTTCCATGATTCAGAAATTGTTCCGTTTGACTTGAAATCCACTGTTAGTTGCACTTGAATGTGATTAAAAACTGTTACTTCTTTTGTTCCTTTCCATTTTCTTGGACTCAAAAACAAACTAATGCATATTATTAGCACAATTTTCAAATCTTCACCCCAATCTGCTGCTGAATTGATGGATATAGTACAGTGTCTGCACTGGTTAAGGAACGTGTATTGGGTTGGCATGCAACAAGCATTTTTATGATTTTTTTTTAGAGGGTTTGATACGTGCCGAAAACCTGAGTCGCACCATTTTCAGCATAGGTTTGTGTAGGCTCGCATATGCAGCTGGAACCAGGTGTTAGGAATATGCTTATGTATGTGGCTCGAGCCAAGGACTGGGAAGAGTGGGCTGGGTATGTGGTTGGACTTGGGAGCTGAAGACTGGGTGCGTGAATAGGATGAGTGGCTTAGTGAATGGATTGAGAAGAGAGGAGAGGGCAGTAGTCACAGGCCTAGGTTCATATGTATGTGTGTACAATGAAATAGTGCAAGTATGCACCTGCCAGGTGGCACCAATGCGTGTACCCAGCTATGTTTGGGCACAAAACCCCATGCAAAAGAGCCTGGACTCCATTCATCTTGGTCCTGCTTAGCACTGTTTTGATACCTCGCACTGGTGTGTGACAGCTACCTCACATTAAAATAAACATGTACAGGCAATGTTTAATACATAACATGAAGTTTAAAGAGTGTCAGGACCTTCATGGACAATCTCAACAATGATAGACGTTAGGGCAGCTCTACTGGGCAGTTTGAAAAACAAGGTGGTAGCTTCACCACCTTATGGAAGGGCAAACTATAGGGAGAGGCAATGGGGAAGAACAATGGAGGACCGGTTGTGGGGGGACAGCCAGAAGGGGGTGGGGGGGGGGGGGAAGAGAGGAGAACATAGGTGGAGCCGGTGGGGGTACTGTAACTTTGTCAGCTTTGGGTATGAAAGCAAAGAATTTCACTGTGCCTAGTCACATGTGACAATAAAGTAATTCCATCCATTCCGAACCGAAAGAGAAATGCCATTTTCACGGGGAGAGTGTTTGCATTAAGAATGTGACGTTTATAAACTCTCTGAAGTGGTGGGGGCACACCACCTCAAACTACCCAGTGAGGCACCCCTGCCTTATCTGTGCAAGAGTCTACATTTCCCAACTTGGTATAGGTTTATTATTGTCAAGTGTGTTGAAATACAGTAAAAGCTTTTGTTGACATGCTGTCCAATCAAATCAGATAACGCACATGAATACAATCAAGCCATGCACAAGGACAAGTTAAAGCAAAGAGAAAAATACGAGAATGCAGAATATAGATTTTCAGCATTGTGCCATAACAGTTTTAGAGAAAATATCTGTAAAAATATCTGAGATTGGTTGGAAAATCATGACTGAACCTAGCTTATGGAAAGACTGTTCAGAAGTCTGAAAATGGAGGGGAAGATGACATTGGTCTTATTAGCGAGATCTGAATCCACAAAACCAGAGTATAATTAAGGCCTTGATTTTGAGAGATTGCTGAAGAAGAATAAGAAGAAGAAATTAAATTCCAAGATGAACACAAAGTTAGAATGGAGGAACACCATGTACCAGGCAGGAGAAAGAAGAAAGAAAAAAATCAATAAAACTGCAGATACTGGAAATCAGCATCTGCATTGTTCATTGTTTCTAACATTTACCTGTCTTCTGAACCAGGAAAATAACAAAACAAAAAGTAATTTTAAGTTGCAGAGAAGGTGATGAGTTGGAGGGATAGGACAAAGATATTAATTATCGTATGGAGGTATAATAATTATGTCAAATGGATTAATGGGCCAATCAGGGGGTAATTATGCTGCTTTGTCCATTATGTTGGTTACAGCAGGGATGCAGGACATGCCCAGCAGGTCAGGCTGTACTAATAAAGAGAAAAACTGCGGCAACATCACAGATGAATGACGTACAGAAGATCTAGCCAGTTTTGATACAGGCAGAGAATGCAAGGAGAACATAGAAATGGGGAGCGGGGAGACCACAGAGGATTTGAAGAATTTAACAGTCAAAGCCGTGCTTAACAGTTACGGCAGATCTTCATCATTAAGTATGAAGATAAAGCCAATAATGATGAAAAATGCCTTTGTTGACTCTCTTCATCTTTTAATGCTCTGACAGACTTGGTTGAAATCTTCTGTGATAAAACCCCTACAATTATGTGTAATTATCATCACTTCTAGGTGAATATGGAAAAATCAAGTTGAAGAGCATTATTAAACTCGTGTTCTCATTCTAAGGAAATTAACACTGCAGCGGTTGATTTAAAAGCAATGCAAAGCTTTTTTTTAACCCTGAAAATAATTACCATCTACTGCTCAAATTATAAATTTGTTTTCATTCACCCTCTTCCTTGCTCAAAGAAAGAGGCCTTTATTTTGAATGTTCCATTATCTTGACATTTTAAGTGCAAATCATTTTGACAAACTTGACGAAGAATGATGGATGTAAACTCTGAATAAAAATCCTTGGAGGAAAGGGTGAAAATATTTTCCAAGAATACAAACCATTGCATATCTCAGGTTTTTCACGTGTTTTCAGACAAGCCGATTTTCCGATTGTGAAATCTTCTCTTGATAATGCTTTTCTTTGTCAGCAATGGCCTTTCTTGATTCCATTGTTAAGCAGTTATTTTTATATCCAGGCATGGTACAACTGTTTGTAAAATTCTAGACGATAACCCATTGAAAAAGTTTCTTTCAAAAATAAATAGATGAGAAAGCTGTAATCCCTTGAATGCCTGAAAAGAAAGCTGCATGTTTCTAAAATATAGTCACTCACTGAATGAAACGTGAGTATTGTATTGAACATATGCTATTTTGTGCTCATATTAAGTGCCTTGAAATGTTTTGCTATGTTAAAGATGCCAATAACTGCAGATTATTGTTGGGTTTCAAGTAATTCATTATTTTCTTATGTATTCAACCTTGAAATTCGTTAACTTTTCATTTTAATTGCATCTGTACTTTTAAAGTAAACTTAGCGCTTAAACGCTCTTTATGTTTTCGAATGAGAGAGAATTGGATTAGACTTGAGACATTGTGTAGTTTTTTAGAATGTTAATTAAATGCATATGGAAAAACTTGGACTTAATGTTGAGTAGGACGTTTTCAGCTGAATATTTTACACTAACTAGAACGTAGAATATAGAACCTTTTCAGCACTGGATCATGCCCTGCTGAACATGATGCCAGGTTAACCAAATCTCTTCTGTCTGCATAAGATCAATATCATTCCATTCCCTGCTTATCCTTGTGCCTCCTCTTAAATGCCACTGCCATATTTGCTTCCCCATGCCTGGCAGCACTCTGTGTGTAAAAAGTGTGTTACTCTGTGTGTAAAAACCCCCCAAAACATTTGCCAACCCACCTGCTTTAAACGTTGCCTCGCTCACCTTAAAACTATGCCCCCTAGTCTTTGACATTTCTACCCTGAGAAAAAGGTTCTGACTGTCTACCCTATCTATCCCTCTCATAATTTTCTGTACCTCTATCAGGTCTCCCTTCGGCCTCCAATGCTCCAGTGAAAACAATCCAAGTTTGTCAGACCTCTCGTTATGGCTAATATCCCTTAATACTGGCAACATTATGTTAAACCTCGTCTGCACCCCTTCCAAAGCTTCCACATCCTTCCTGTAATGGTGCAACCAGAACTGCACCCAATACTCCAAATGCAGACTAAACAATGTCGTACAAAACTGCAACATGACTTGCTGTGGGATTGTGATGGATTTTATTTTTAGAGGTATAGAATTGAAAATGAGGGAAGTCTAATTCTAAACCTGTATAGAACTTTGGTTAAATCACACTGATTAATATGACCAGTTTTTTTAATCCAATGTCATTTTTTTTTTAAAAGGATAGAGCCGTGTATTGGGTGCAGCCAGGGTAGGATTTACGATGATGGTAACTGGAAAAATTAGGGCAGACATTTCAAGAAAGAATGAACAGATTGGTCTCCTTATTCAGAAAGGCTGAAGGGAAAATATTTCTACTGAAGGCCATGAATAAAAGATGGTCATGAGAAAATCCATGAGGGAACTCGGAAGAAACTGTATCTAACTAGTGGTGTGAACATGGCATGCTACCACAGGGCCAGTTGGTGAAAATAGTACAGCACTTCTGAGGTTAAACAAGCACATGAAGTGAAAAGGAATAACTGGGCTATATTGTTAGATTTATGAGCAAAATCTATATATTCTCAAGTGTATATTCAACAATAACCCATACATGTAAGAAGCACAACTTTGAAGGACAAATTCACCAGAAGATTTAAAATGAGCACTTACTATTATAATTTTACAATGTTATCAACACTTGCTGTTGGATTCTATGTGAATATAAAATAAATAGGAAAGGAGTAATACATCAATGATACTTGTTCTATCCCTAAATGGCTCAAGCTTAAAGATATATTGCTGACCTCTATTGTGCTGAGAAGCTGAGAAACATTTCTCAACTGTTCCCTGTAGCAAACTTCCAGATTGCAGTTAGTGATGACTCGCCTCGAAAACAGTATATTTCCCACCAGCAATAAAGCTTCCAGTTGCCTTAAACCCCGTAGAGAATTTGCTGTTCCCAAATGTTTGAGTAACCTATTCTAATGTGTAACTTTTTGATTCTTTGTGGCTGCAAACTTTCAATCGGGACAAAGCAAAAGAGGAGTTGTGAGGAGGGGTGGCCCAAAGCCCAATCAGAAGTGTGTGTTTTAAGTATAATCATTAAGAATATGATTGATGGAATGTTGAGAATAGCTGACTCTTGTTCTCAAGTAGCTGAAGGTGGCCATTACCCATGGGGTTGAGTGAATTGAGATGTGCAAAAGGCACAGTTGGAGACCCTCAGTTGGAGGGCAGGAATAGGTTCAAGAATAGCAAAGGCATTGTCATTAAATGTTTTAAACAAGGGGACAAGGATTTTAAATTTGATGTGATTTGAAATCTAGTTTAGTTGATGTGGGTGATATGTGAGCAGAACTGATGTGGGATAGGTAGACATTGGTTTTGGATGAGTGCAAATTAAGGCAGCCAGTCTGAGTGGAAAGTTTTGACAGCTAGTTGAATCCCATGCGGTCCAGCTCATTGCTTGAATGCACTTAATGTATTTTGACTGGTCACAGAGACAATCTCAGCAAACTAGGACAAAGCTGAAAAATGAGTTATACCGCTAACTCCATTAGGCACCAACACCAATGTGAAAGGATATCTGTATATGTGAGCTCCAGTGTAAATTTGCACACATCATTCTTGAAGCTGGAAGCATCTTTGTTTTATTGAAAAATACAAGATTTTGCGGCTTAGCACCAATATAGCTGCAATTTTATTTTGCTGCCCTTTGTATTTTCACAGTACTCAGTATATAATGGCTCAAGTCAGTATGAAGTATAATTGTATTTTGTAATCTTGATTATGTTTCATATTATAATATGATACGTTTTAATTTACAATTTGAGAGTGAGAAGGGTAAATCAGAGGTGTTGGTATTACAGTTGAACAAAGGGGGCTATGGAGCCACGAGGGAGGAGTTGGTCAAAGTTGACTGGAAAGATACCCTAGCAGGGAAGACAGTAGAACAACAATGGCAGGTATTTCTGGGAATAATACAGAAGATGCCGGATCAAGTCATTCCAAAGAGGAAGAAAGATTCCAAGGGGAGTAAAGGGCGACCATGGCTGACGAGGGAAGTCAGGGAGAGTATAAAAATAAAAGAGAAGAAATATAACATAGAAAAGATGAGCGAGATACCAGAGGATTGGGTAACTTTTAAAGAGCAACAGAAGATAGCTAAAAAGGCAATACGGGGAAAAAGACGAGGTTAGAAGGTAAGCGAGCCAAGAATATGAAGGAGGATAGTAAAAGCTTCTTTAGGTATGTGAACAGGAAAAAAAAATTGTTAAGGCCAAAGTTGGATCCTTAAAGACTGAAAAGGGGAACAAGGAAATGGAAGATTAGTTGAACAGGTACTTTGGATCCATCTTCACTAAGGAGGACACAAACAATCTTCCTGATGTACTAGTGGCCAGAGGATCAAGGGTGGCGGAGGAATTGAAGGAGATTCACATTAGGCAGGAAATTATGTTGGGTAGACTGATGGGACTGAAGGCTGATAAATCCCCAGGGCCTAATGGTCTGCATTCCAGGGTTATTGAACAGCACTTTAGATAAAACAAGGTTTAATATGATACAGAATTGAGGGAGTTCATTTATAAGGTAGTGGGAGGATGCTTTATGATGGAATGCCCATTAGTCTCTATGATACTGAATGTAACCCTAATGGGCCTGTCCCACTTAGGCGACTTTTTAGGCGACTACAGGAGACTATATGGTTGCCACATGGTTGCTGGTGGTCGCCAGGGTGTTGCCTGTATGGTCGTGAGTAGGCTCCTCAATCGCTCGAAGAGTCATAGCGTCTTTCTGGTCGCCGAAAAATTTCCAACATGTTGAACATTTTTCAGCGACAGTGGCAACCTTGGGTTTGACGCCAAATGAGCGTAGCTTGACGTAGGTGCTGTCGTAGGTTGTCCCAGGTTAATGTAGGCATTTGTCAAGATGTTGTCGCCAGTATGTTGTCGGTTGTTGCCAGGTGATGTAGGTTGTCACTGGTGCTGACTGGTGAATTTCAATGTCGTATTCGCCGGAAGTCGCCTAAAAACTTGCCTAAGTGGGACAGGCCCATTAGTCCAGTCGCCGGTTTTTCGGCGACCTGCTACGACTATGACAGTTGGCGGCAGTCACCGGAAGAAATCGCCTAAGTGGACAGGCCCATAAGCCTTTCAGAAAGTTTAGTAATGGCGTTGCATGGAACTCTTGATTAGCTTTGTTCCTAAGCTATATTTTCGAAACTAAGTTTTAAG
This sequence comes from Amblyraja radiata, assembly GCF_010909765.2. Taxonomy (NCBI): domain Eukaryota; kingdom Metazoa; phylum Chordata; class Chondrichthyes; order Rajiformes; family Rajidae; genus Amblyraja; species Amblyraja radiata. The sequence continues at coordinate 8,068,281 of NC_045975.1, forward strand.
TTTGATTATTTATCCTGATTCTCTATAATCAGACTGTGTAGCAATTAAACCAGTATCTCCAATGTTGAGTGATTTCTATAATTAAACAAAATTAGTGTTTTTTTCTTAAGTTTACTCCATGTCTTTCCATATTACCTGATATAAATTCTGGGTTAAACCTTATTATTATTTCTTCATCTCTGCATGTGGACGATCATGACCTCAGATCTTGCAAAAATGTTTAACATTACTTTTAAATTGTGGTCACTTTCCATCATTTCTGAAGATCCAAGCCCCATATACACCATTAAGATGACTAAATGGATTTTATTAGAGTAACATCAGCTCAAACATTGGGAGAATCTACTGACCTTTCTAAATAATGCCATGAGATGTGCTATGAAAAGCAGACCATGGGTTGCATCACAGCTTGGTTTGGGAACAGCTCTGCCCAAGACCACTAGAAGTTGCGGACTTGACTCGCCACAATCAACTCCATCTATACTTCATGCTACCTCAGGAAAGCAGCCAACACAAACAAGGACCATTTGCACTCTGGTTATTCCCACTTCTCCCATTGGGCAGAATATACAAAAAGCTTGAAAGCATATATACCCGATTCTGGAACAATTTCTCCTCTGTTATCAGGCTTCGTTTTTCCATTAGCTAAGGTACTGTCCAATTCACCTATATTTAATTGAGAACATTGGACTCTGTCTGTGAAACTGAGTTTCTACAATGCCGAGGACTATATTCTGCACTCTGTATCTTCCCCTTTGCTCTATCTATTAAACTTGAGTTTGACTTAATTGTATTTATTTATAGAATACCTGATCTGTTTGAATAGAATGTAAAACAAAGCTTTTCACTGTACCTCACGACACATGACAATAATAAACCTAATATTATCAATACCAAGCATGCAGAACAAAGTTTTTAATGAATCTAGGTATACGTGACAATAATAAACACATACCAGTACCAATACCGATGTATAACATCTTCATTTTCCTCCAGGCAGAACATTTAATTGGTCCTTGAGTGATTCCATTGTTTTGTTTCTTTATTTCTCCACCTGAAAGAACAACCCAGGCATTGATCATTATTCTTAATGTGAGAAAATACTTTTTGTTAACATGACGATACATTATCCAAGTGCCCACAAATTAGAAGAAGAATTTTCAATAAAGTGTGTTAATGGCCATGTTTGATAATTTATATACAAACCTAAAGAAACTGATTGCATGATCATTCAACTATAGAAATGAAGTGTTGCTACAAACATTGCAAGATATCAATAGCACCAATGAATTAATAAAGTAATGGAACACAGGCAGCCACAGAATTTGTACATTAATGGAGGATTGTGCTCGCCAGTCTACCAGTCAATACGTTAATGAAGCAGCAGGTCTCGGTGGGGGCATTAGTCAAGCAGTGCATTTATCAGTGAATTAAGAGAGAAGCATACATTAACACTGAAGTCAATGTTGGTGATTTTAATACTGTAGCAGGTATAAACAAATTAAATATTGCAGTGAATTAAGAACGTAATTGAAAACTAGACTTCACAATAAATCAGTGTAGTTGTTGACACTACCAAATTAACAAATTATTATGCTTCTGCCTGATACATTTCAGAAAGTTCTGGGTGGTGATAATTGATAATTCATCATCTAGCATGCTTTATTAAAAGACCAGGAGTTGCATGACTTGGTAAACAAATACATTTGGAAGTAAGTACTTGTGAATTAATGGACAAAGAGAGGAATTGTCATGGATTGATAAAGTAATAGAGAAGAGCTCAAGAAGATGAGTAAGTTCATGTTGTCGTTGTTACAAATCCTTTGAATCTAATTTTGGCTGCAGATTGTGGAGTTGTTTGTGGGTTGGTGATAGAACCAGGAGGGAAGCTTGGACAATGAAAAACAAATCAGACCTGGGAATAGAAAAAAATCAGGAAGAAGTACTTTTTGGATGAAGAGAAGCAAATGGGGGTACAAGTCAGTTGGGGAGTTGTCTAGGAAAACAAAATTATTAATGAATAAATCATTCAATAAATCTATTTTTGGGTGAAACGGGAGATGCTAGGAGAAATGCTGGGGAGCATACCAGGCGGTTAAACTTGAAATGTGAACAGGACATGAAGAAAAGTTCAATTAATTTTGATCAACAGCACAAATTGTTTGTGAATATACATAGTGGGTCATGGATATTTCTGCCATTTGATTCTTGATTTTGGGGGTAGCTAGTCACAACAGGATTGAGAAGAGAAAGTTCCACGGGATGGATTCTGAATAGTGCTAAATTAATACCTGAATTCTAACTAGCAGGTAGAAGACTATTCCACTTACTTTGAGCATTCTTGCAGGAAAAGGGGCCAGCAGTTTTCGAGGATTTATTCCCACTCCCAATTTCTATGCATAAGGATGCTTTTGGTGGCTAGATCTCTTGAATCATATCCTTCAATTCAAACTATAATTGCTGAAGTAATAGCTTTTTATTTATAAGAGTTTGTCAAATGTGTTTGAAATGAAATGATAATGATGTTACAGTCAAAAAGTATGTCTGTGCTCCATGTTAACAGTAGACACAGAAAAATCAGATTGGGATTAAACACTGGGTTTGGAAGTATCAAGAAAAGTGCGTGGGTGTGGGGGGGGGGGGGGGGGGGGGGGGGGAGAAGGAGAGTAGCAGTATTTATTATAGAAAACAATGGGAGTAGAAAAATCATCTCTAAGGAAGACAAAATATAATCCGTGTTATTGAGTTAAAAGATAAAATATGAATCAAATTAATTAATTTGTTTGATTACTTCAAGTAGCTCTTGCTTTCTCTCTCCCTCCATTCCCTCCCCAGTGCTCCTTCCAGTCTTACTCTCTCAGACTACATTTTATCTCTGTACCACCCATTCCCCTGACATCAGTCTAAAGAAGGGTCTCGACCCGAAACGTCACCCATTCCTTCTCTCCAGAGATGATGCCTGTTACTCCAGCATTTTTTGTGTGTTTTGATTTAAACCAGCATCTGCAGTTCTTTCCTACACAATCAAATTAATTGCATAGTTTTCAACTACCTCATAGTGCAAGACGTAAAATGTTCAGTAAAAATAAGGAAATTAATTAAAGGTAAAATAATGAACAAGGAATTCAGAAATCCATATGTAGGTAGATAAAGATGTGGAGTTCCAACAATGACTTTGGTGCCTTCCCACACAGTGGGAAACTTTGATTCTGCTGTGTGGGGATGTTTTATGTCAAACCCTATAGTGTGTTGTGTCCTTTATTTTTATTGTATGGCTGTATGGGAATTTGATTTCACTGTGCCATCTGGCACATGTGATGAATAAATGATCTTGTATCTTGTATCTTGTATCTTGTATGTATATTGGACACTGACATGAAGAAAGTCCAGCATGGGTGGGTTTGTTATTGGATTTACTAACAGGGAATGAGCCAGAGCATGCAAGGGAAGTAAAGATAATGAAGCATGTGGGCAACAGTGAGCACAATGTATTGTACTATAACTAATAGACAACAATATAATTATGAGAGAAATTATGGCAGAAATCAAATTTATGCATTGCCCTATTAAACAGTCCCTGTCTATAGAAATGCAAAAAATATCTTATCCTTCAGAATCCTCTCCAGTACTCACTGGTCCATATTTCCCAGGTTTTTCCTAAATGAGGCACAGCATTAGCCACCCTCCATCATCTGACACCTTACACATGTGTAACGATTGTTCAAAATATGCAGTCTGTCTGTATATTTTTTATTTTTTTGTCCTGTTGTGGGTTTAGTTTGTAGTGGGTTTTTAAATGTGTATGTGTGGGGGGTGGGGTGTGGGTGGGGGAAACTTTTAAATCTCTTCCCTGCATGGAGACCCGACCTTTTCCCTATCGGGTCTCCGTTGCCGTTGGGGCCTAGCGCCGTGGAGCGGCCTCGAACCGGAGCGACCTGGGGGCTGAAGTCACAGAGCCTGTGGAGCTGGGGAGCTGCGGACCTACCTCTGTGGAGCTGCGGACCTACGGACCTACCTCCGTGGAGCTAGCCAGCTTCGGAGCGTGGAGAGCTGCGGCGGCGAGCTGCTGCGACCCGACTCCGGTGGATGGTGACACCGGGAGCTCGCGGGTCCCCGGTGGGAGACTGCTTTGCGGGGCACCGGCATTGGTGACTTCTCCCGCCCGAATTGCAGGGTTGAGAGTGACCTGGAGGGGGGACCTTACAACGCCCGGCGCGGCTGTAAATTTCCGCGGACTTGCTAGCGCCCGCCGGGGGCTCCAAAACCAAGACCCGGGGCAGGGCCCTACATCGCCCGGCGTGGCTTTGAGTGGCCGCGGACTTTCTAGCGCTCGCCGGGGGCTTTGAACTTGACTTCAGGAGAGGAATGGAGAGCAGGGGAGAGACAAGTTTTGCCTTCCATCACAGTGAGGAGGACTCACTGTGATGGATGTTTATGTGAATTGAATTGTGTTGGTGTGTGTCTTGGTTCTTTTTTTGTATGGCTGCAGAAACCAAATTTCGTTTGAACCTCATGTGAGGTTCAAATGACAAATAAAAGGTATTGTATAGGTATTGTATTGTATTGTATATCTCAGCCAGGGCTCCTGCGATTTCTTCTGCAGCTTCCCACAGTGTCCTCCTACTCCTATCACTTATGACCTTATGCAGAGGGTATCTGGAGATTTACAACGATAGTACCAGAAAGCAAACCTGGCTAGTGATTAATATCCAATCTAAAGCAATATTTGGAAAGTCCTAGCCTTATTGATATATTGTCTACCCTTGTTATTACGGAGCTCTTTTTAACGGATTTTTGATATAGCGGATAGAGTGTCCCCGTAGTAATTGGACACTGCTGTCTCTTTAAGAACACAGGCTGCTAGTCAATGCGGGGGTCACTGAAATTGACAAGCAATTGCTTCATTGGACACTTGCAATGATTATTAAACAATGTAACAAACACCCTTTAGTATTTTTAGCATGCAGTAACAATCTTCATTTTTTAGTGGTTAAAAAGAACTTTGTGTTTGAAAACAACTTGTATCACAGACTTGTATCACAGAGTGACTGCTGGGTGGTTGGAGTGAATCCCTTACATGGTTAGAGCACCTCCTTGATGGGACAGGCTGTGAGATTGGAAAGTGCTGTCTAATTGACAATTGGTGGCATTTGCTGTAGTGCATCCTGTTGGTGATGCAAACTGCTGCTACTGTGTGTTGATGGTGGAGCGAGTGCATGGTTGTGGATGCGGTGCCTATCAAGCAGGCTGCTATGTCCTTTATGGTGTCGAGCTTTTTGAGTGTAGTTTAATTTGCATTCATCAAGGCAAGTGGAGAGCATTCCATCACACTCCTGACTTGAGACTTGTAAATGGTGGACAAGGTTTGGGGAGTCAGGAGATGAGTTACTGCAGGATTCCTAGAGTCTGACCTAATCTTTTATGGCTACTCCAGTTCTGTTTCTGGTCAATGGAAATCCCTAAGATATTGATAGTAGGGGATTTAGTGATGATTGGGCCACTGACTTTCGGATATGATAGCTGGATGTTTCCTGTTGAATGTCAACATTGCCTAACACTTGTGTTGTGTGAATGTTCCTTGCCACTTATCAGCTAGGCCTGGATATTGTCCAGGTCTTGCTGCAATTATGGTAGACTGTCTCATTATTTGAGGAGTCACAAATGCTGCTGAACATTGTATAATTATCAGCAAACATTCCAACATCTGAAGTTACAATCGAAGAAAGGTTATTGATGAAGCAATTGAAGATGGTTTGCCCCAGAACTCCTAAAGAGATGGCCTGTGTCTGAAATGATTGATCTTGAACCACCATCATTCTTCATGCAAAGTAGGAGTTAATCAGAGGTGTGCTATGTTTCATGATTTAATGGGAGAAATGTGCTAAAAGATAGATGGAGAAAATGAAGAACTGATTTATTTGAATGTCTACAGTCCCATTTTCCGGTCTTTAATCATGATCCAAAGAAACAATGTCCTTTTACCAGATCGACCAGTTATTCAGAAGAGTGTTGATGTTTTATGTTTTGTAGCAAATTATGCTGACTCGTCTCCATGTCCGTATTCTTTTTAATGTAAAGTGCACCTTAACTGTTCTGTTTTAGTAGCTGCAAAGCAATATTTTTATTCTCTGTAGTGTTTCAATGTTTTATTCACATATGACACCTATTGTAATCATCTGGATAAATGTAATAACTCGTGGAGCAATTCGATTATAGAATATTTTTTTGTGAAATATGTAAACACTTTAAAAATAATTTACCTCTGAGATAATGACCATACTAACTAATAATTCCTTCTTTTTGCAATGGACAATCTTGTATTATTTCTGAAAGCCAAGACAAGACTAAACTGGTAAAATGAAACATTTTATATGAATTGTATTGGTTACTTTTGTTAACTGATTTGAAATTGCAAAGCATTAATGTATATAAACGTTGGCTTTTCTAATGTTTAACCAGGTCTTTCTTCAGGTTTGGCTATGATAATATGTTATGTATGGCTGATTTCTGTGAAGCCAATTTTTTCTCATCACTTACATTTGAAACACTGGGATACTTGGCAATCTATTCATTAAAAGCATTATTAAAAAGTATTTTTACTTGGCAATGTGCTAAGGCAGGTATAACTGTTTCTGGCAATTAGCTATTTGGTTTGCTCAAATAGTTTAAGAAGAGTTCAGTTCAATCAATAACTGATAAATAATTGCTTCGGTCTTTTAAGATTGTGAAGTTGTTTGCTGTGACCTTATTAGATATGGTTTATAGTTTTGGCACATGATGCTCGCTGTAGTCATTTTAATGCAGCTACACCAGGAGTTGCTAGGTAACGGTATCTTTTCAACATGCTCCTTAACTTTGGCATCAATTACTTGTATTCTCAGCAAGGATGGATGATCTTTAGTCTCCCAACCTTGTTTGATCAACTCGAGGGAATTTACTGCATGCCTTAGTTTCTTATTTGTGACATAATTATCTCTCGGAAAATAGTAGCATTCGCAGTACAGCTGTTGTGAAATTAGCACCATAGTCTCACAAAATTGCCATTTTGCAGATAAGCTGACAGTACTGTGATGCTGCCATCCTCCACCTGTTGTCAGCTCCATGAAGTGGAGCCAAATTGCTTTGATCCAGGGGAAATTATTTTACATTTTGCTGTCATCTTGCAAAATATTTTTCATTTAAGTATTTGCATAACTACGTTTTATGCCTTGCGGATGGCTTCAAATTCACTTAAAGCTGGCAACCTCTGACCCATCCACCATCTCCCATCCGGTTCCACCTGCCTATCATCCCCTCCACATCCAGTTCTACCTATCATCTGCCAACCTCTATTCCACCCGCCTGAGCACTGCTATATAAAGGCAATCTTTCCTGTTTCCCCACAGTCCTGATGTAGAGTATCAACTTCATACGTCGACCTACACTTTTCCCTCCACAGATGCTGCCTGATTTGTTGAGTTCTTCCACCATTCTCCAGTTTGCTATTCCAGCATCTGCAGTCTCTTTTGTCTCATTTAACACAATTCTCCATTTTGGACTTTTCATCTCAAGTTGTTGCTTTTTAACTACAAATATTCTTCATTCCTATATTAATATATTCATACTCCTGAATTGTATATATATATATAACATAGCATTTCAGGTGTATGAAAACCCTGACAAGTTTACCACTATTGATTATCAGCATACATACTCAAAAGGGTTAACTGATTAAAAGTAGAACAAATAAAATCTTGTATGTGATTACAATTTACAAGTAGTTCTCAATTTTATTGTTCTATCTCATTTCAGTCTATCCTTGATCCAATTTCACCTTTGGGACATGAAAAGGATGCTGAAGAATAGGTTATTTTTGGATGTGACCCTAAAATTATTTTTAACAGAGTACAAAGCTAACCTGATGGTGATATCTTATTTATTGAAATTGATTGAAATGTATAGATATTCAAATGCAAAAACAAACCATACAAGACCGAGTATATAAAATCAATTAACCTCCAAACAAGCAGACAATTTTCCTCATGTTAGTTCCACATTATCCTTTTTTTAAATTTCTTCATCCATTAATCCAGTCTCCTTAGAGGCTCATTCAATGTGTGCATACATATTTCATGTGTCCTCTTCAAAATGTCTAACATTTAATCTTGTATAAATTGTCCCTTGTCTGCTCTCTACCAGTTTTATCCTTTTAAATTCTGCACTCTGTTTAAAAAGGGACACCGATTTGATTGTTAAATCAAGCTTTGTAATAGTATTTCTTCAAGCTAGGTGGTATCTCAATGAATCTGCACTGTACCTTTTCTGCACTAGCTTTTGCATTTCATCCATCTATCACAGTACATAAGTCAATATCCGGACCATATTGGTATTGGTTTATTATTGTCACGTGTATTGAGATACAATCAAAAACTTGGTCAATTACATACTTTCATGACATACTCAACAGTGTGTAACCATCGATATGATGCAATGCAACGATTTGTCAAGGTTTTTTCCAGCACTTTTCCCAAAAGTAACCTTTGTCACCTAGAATTAGCAGATGCTTGGAAATAAAATGTCCTCAATGTCAGACAAGAACAAAGGAACTGCTCACTGGACCACTTCAAGGTTACCTAAGAGCACTTAAATGTATCATTTGCTAATGGCATTCACATCCAGGAGGAAGAAAAACAATACAAAAAAATATTGGAATAAAACATAGAATTGCAAACATTTATTTTAACTGCCATATCAACCTGAAATGCTGCCTTCAGTGTTGTATAAGTCTACACTCTCAAATCTTCTGCTGATCCAAAGTATTGATCCACCTCCCTTCAGATGATAATTACTATATTTTTACCAAAGTGTATGACCTTGGTGACATTGAATTCTACCTGCCACTTTCATCCCACTTCTGATATTATTAATATCACTTTGCAGTTGCCTTTGTTCTTGTAAAGAATTAACTACGCCTCCTATTTTGGTAACATCTGCAGCTTTCCCCCTAGGCCTACATTTGAATCATTGATGTATGTAGTGAACAGAAGTGCCTCAAGAATTGAACCCTATGGGATAACATGACCCACTTGCAACCACTCTGAGAAACTGCCCTTAATTTCTTCACTCTGCTTTCTTCCTTCTCACCAATTATGAAGGAAGTGACACACTTCCTTCTTTGCTTTTCTTCCTATTGTTGCTTCTCATTAAATGTTCATAATTCACACAGGGAAAAGGAAGCGAGGCCACTCAGTATTCTGTCACAGAGAATTCAGTTAAACTTAATGCGAGACCTTCAAAAGTGTCAACTACGTGGAGGTCGGGTGTATTCTTATCGAGAGGTGCTTTTCATCTGTATTTGGTGCCATTCTATTCATGTAAATTGCCTGCCGTGTAATTAGAAGCATGTAAATTGGAACAATTTGTTGCTGAATGAGAAAGTGCCAATGATACAAGATTGGTCGCACTAAAATGTCGCAGCCTCAATTAGACGATCAAGTTGAAGAACGTGTGGCTTGGAAAATAGAATTTACATCATATAACTATTAAAAGTCTGATCTTGGATGTTTACTTGTGGGTTTGCTTGCTTGATTGAACTTTTTTAAAATAATAGATGGGATTTATATAGCGCCTTTCTAATACTCAAGGCGCTTTGATTCAGATCTCCTCGAAAACCCAACACGATAACGGTGACATTTTTACATAACCCCTCATCTGAAAATTGGATTCATTAATTCCCGAGTTTTTAACTGGAATTTTCACTGTTTTCCACGATTTGCGAGTTACGTGGCCAACCGCCGCTTATCCCCCCCCCCTCTCTGCCCCTTCCCCCCTCTCTGCCCCTTCCCCCCTCTCTGCCCCTTCCTCCCTCTCTGCCCCTTCCCCCCTCTCTGCCCCTTCCCCCCTCTCTGCCCCTTCCCCCCTCTCTGCCCCTTCCCCCCTCTCTGCCCCTTCCCCCCTCTCCGCCCCTTCCCCCCTCTCCGCCCCTCCCCCGCCGACCTACCCCTCCCCCGCCGATCTGCCCTGCCCCCCGCCCCCCGCAAACACGCGTTGAGAGGACGAGACCCAATGGGTCCCCCTTGGTCTAGTGATTTATAACAATGGATGTAATGCAATCTATATTTCGGCATATGAAGTGTGCGCATGTGCAGGGCCTCGGACGGCGAGGCCTGCGAAATCAGCGATAATTTCCAGGCGCTTTCAAGATGTGTATTACAGAAATTAGTTGCTTAAAGCTTAAATAAAGTTTAAATTAAGTAAATTAGAATTTTTCATTTGCCTCACAACAGCATGTAAATAAGAATATGAATTATTTTTCTTTGAAAAAAATATTTTCCTTGAATTCTCCGCTCAGAAGTGTTAGTATTGCTCATGGTGGAATAAGATGGAATAAATGCTTGAAATTGTCCCATAATTTCACATAGCTGGCAGGATAATAGATCTCTGTGCCAAATTAAAAAACGTTCTCCAATGTCCACTCAAACCATTCTTGCTGCTTTCAAAATTTGGAGACCAATGCAAATCTTACAATTGTGCACTCCCAGAAATGAATGAAAATTTCATCGTGGGAGAAGAGACTGAACTTGGCAGATTTTTGCAAAAATCAAACTGAAAAATTAAATAAAGCCATATGGGGAAAATACAATCTTGATTTTTGGGAAACATTGGATAAATGCTTTTTCATTGTAAATAAGCACAAAATGCTGCTGTAGGGCAGGCAGCATCTGGAGAAAAGGAATAGGTGACATTTCAGGTCGAGACCCTTCAGACTGAGAGTCAAGGGAGAGGGAAAATAGAGGTATAAAAAGGTATAGAACGAATCAGAGAGATTGTTGGCTGAGGAGGAGGTGATAACAAAGGGATGCGAGCAGTAAAACTCGCAGCACAGTAGGGTGAGGGAGGGATGATGGGAGAGGGAATCAAAGATTACTTGAACTGTGCGAAATCAATGTTCATACTGCTGGGTACCGCTGGTGGCATGAGTGAGAGACAGTAAGTTGCAGCAACACGGAGAAATATGGAGAGGAAGAAATGGGACAAATGAACCTTGGAGCTGGCATCTTGTGAGGCTATGGGTTAACCAGTGCACAGTATTTAATTGGGACAGAGACCACGACATCCGGCCTGATCTGGAAGCTCGGTGTTAGTGTCAGCATCTTGCTGATGGCTCTCAATGCCTCAATAATCTGCAGTTGATCCCTTTCTTGGTTAACAGGGGTGACCTCCTGAATACATCATCCATGAGGCCATGCCCAGATTATATGTGGGGAAAATCCAACACCTTAGTCACTTTTCTTGCCTTTGTCCTTACACTGTAGGTTTCCCCATCTTAAATTTTGTGGCCTGAACATCAGCGTTCTGGGCTTAGCACAACTATCTCATAAATAGTCGTACCTGGCTAATGAAGTTGGTGGACAGAAGTGCCATTGTTAAAATGAGTAATTTAAACAATGTAGAATCAGTTATCAACCATTATTTATTTCACAAAGACAAAAATAGATTTGTTCCTTTGGTTCAACTGAGCTATTCTGAAAGGTATGTACAATTGCTGAGAAGTTGCACAAGAACAAAAAGAGATCGGAAATATATTTATCGAGATCTCAGCATTCTATGGATATGCTGTTAAATAGAAGATATGATATTGTGCCATCTAAGAATTAGTACTTGCAAAGGTTTATAATCTCTTCATATGCAACACAGGTTATCTTCAGCCCTTGTCACTATTTCAAATAATATTCTAGCATGAGAGGTGAAATGGTCCAATTAGTGGACTTTGTCATGACCACTGCCATTATTGATGACTAATTAAAATGGTTCTTGCTGGTGAACGTGTCTTTCCTTTTCCATTATGAATGAAGTATAAAATATAAATGACTGTAGAGTAATTTAACAGTGATTCATGACTTTGTGTAACTCACAGAAATGCCCAAAAAAGCATTATTGTATTTCAGATAGGCATAAAGTTGTTTCTCCTGGCATTTTACATCAATGCACCAAGTTTATAGTGAAATAAGATAACATCGAGGGCTTTATGTAAGAACCAATGATCACAACGGGAGCTGTGATAAAATAGTGAAAGGATTAAAAGCTGCTCAGTTTCTCATTTAATTTTCAATGCCTCATTTAACATTTTGTATGCCTTGCTTCTCCTTTGAGAAGGAATCAGCGTGTTATTTCTCTAATTCGCAAGGTGAGTTACATACATATGAAGAATGCAATTTGTCGCAGCCCAGAGCAGGTGGTTATTGATTTGTTTTTTCTGTCCACGTGTCTCAGCCTGGGAACATAAATTCTGTTAGTTATTTTAGTTTCTTGTGTCACCGATGACAATATTTGGATTAGTCTAGATTACTTTTAATTCCTAAAGAGAGGTGGCATTTAGTATTGTGTAGGAAGGAACTGCAGATACTGGTCTACACAGATAGTCACAAAATGCTGGAGTAACTCAACTGGTCAGGCAGCTTCTCTGGAGAAAAGGAATCTGTGACGTTATACAGTGCCCTCCATAATGTTTGAGACAAAGACCCATCATTTATTTATTTGCCTCTATACTCCACAATTTGAGATTTGTAATAGAAAAAAATCTAATTGTCAAAACATTGTCAGATTTAAATAAAGACCTTTTTTTATACATTTTGGTTACACCATGTAGAAATTACAGCAGTGTTTATACATAATCCCCCCAGTTCAGGGCACCATAATGTTTGGGACACAGCAATGTCATGTAAATGAAAGTAATCATGTTTAGTATTTTGTTGCTTATCCTTTGCATGCAATGACTGCTTGAAGTCTGCGATTCATGAACATCACCAGTTGTTGGGTGTCTTCTCTGGTGATGCTCTGCCAGGACTGTATTGCAGCCATCTTTAGCTTATGCTTGTTTTGGGGGCTAGTGTCCTTCAGTTTTCTCTTCAGCATATAAAAGGCATGCTCAATTGGGTTCAGATCGGGTGATTGACTTGGCCACACGAATTGACCATTTTTTAGCTTTGAAAAAATTCCTTTGTTGCTTTAGCAGTATGTTTGGGATCATTGTCTTGCTGTAGAATGAATCGACGGCTAATGAGTTTTGAGGCATTTGTTTGAACTTGAGCAGATAGGATGTGTCTATATACTTCAGAATTAATTATGCTACTACCATCAGCAGTTGTATCATCAATTAAGATAAGTGAGCCAGTACCTTCAGCAGCCATACATGCCCAGGCCATAACACCCCCACCATGTTTCACAGATGAGGTAGTATGCTTTGGATTTTGGGAAGTTCCTTCTCTCCTCCATACTTTGCACTTGCCATCACTGTGATATAAGCTAATCTTCGTCTCATCTGTCCACAAGACCTTTTTCCAGAACTGCGGTTGCTCTTTTAAGTACTTCTTGGCAAACTGTAACCTGGCCATCCTATTTTTGTGGCTAACGGTGGTTTGCATCTAGCCTCAGTATTTCTGTTCATGAAGTTTTCTGTGGACAGTGGTCATTGACAAATCCACATCTGACTCCTGAAGAGTGTTTCTGATCTGTCTGACAGGTGTTTGAGGATTTTTCTTTATAATAGAGAGAATTGTTCTGTCATCAGCTGTGGAGATCTTCCTTGGCCTGCCAGTCCCTTTGTGATAAGTAAGCTCACCAGTGCTCTCTTTCTTCTTAATGATGTTCCAAACAGTTGAATTTTTTAAGCTTAAGGTTTGGCTGATGTCTCTAACAGTTTTATTCTTGTTTCTCACTCATATTGGCTTCTTTCATTGGCACAACTTTGGTCCTCATGTTAATAAACAGCAATAACAATTTCCAAAGGTGATGGAAATATTCATTGCTGAGAGCTCTCTTATACCTGCATTAAGGAGGCAATTAAATACATATGCAATTACAAACACCTGTGAAGCCATGTGTTCCAAACATTATGGTGCCCTAAAAAAAGGGGGGGGGGGGTACGACTATGTATAAACGTAGCTGTAATTTCTACATGGCGAAACCAAAATGTATAAAAATGGCCTTTAATAAAATCTGACAATGTGCACTTTAACCATGTGATTTTTAATAATCACATGGAAATAATCACATGGAAATAATTTGGACTTGCTTTCATTTTATCTATTAGTTTCTGTTTACTCTCCACATCTTCATGTACTATAAAGGGTCTGTCCCACTTGGGCGACCTAATTGGCGAGTTTAGACGACTTTGAAAAAATGACATGTTGAAGACCTCCTTTGCCTATATAGAAGACCTCTTTCGACTATGTTGAAGACCAGCTTCGACTAGCTACGTCTAACTTCGGGAAAGTTAGACACCGAATAGTGGAGAGTGAAGACGACCTCCCTCGATCTCCTTCGATCTCCCTTCGACCTCCCTTCGACTATGATGAAGACTATCTTTGACTACCTTCGACTACCCTCGATTACCTACGACTAAACCTACGAGTAAAAAAAGTATCGATTTTTTTCGTTGGCGATCTTTTTTTTTACTCGCGGTCAATTTGTAACATATTGAAAAAACCGCCGCGACCTAGCTGAGTCCTCGAGTACGCGGAGACCACTTTCGAGCATGAAGGAGAGTTACTAAGACCTCCTACGACCATGCTGCGAGTATGAGTTGAGGTCAAATTCGGCAGAACTCGCGGATTAGGTCGCCCAAGTGGGACAGGCCCTTAAATGTCACTGAGCCATTTCTACAATTCATGGGATTTGCTTCTAGTCTCTGAAAAAAATTCCCTTGAAAGAATAAGTGTTCCATATTTCTTGATAAACTAACCAACACGTGTGAAGAACTGCTGAAGACGAACACATCATTAATGCCAAAAAAACAATTTGTCAAGAAACTGCCAAAAGAACTCATTTTATTTTTAACTCCTGTATTCAGTTTTCAACTTTTGCTGACATATTGCTAAAGTTATATCGAATAAACTCCACCTCCCACTTCTGAACGTATTGATTGGAATTTTCTCCAGAACACGGATTATGTTTGAGTTTGTATTCCCACACCAATTAATCTTCCAGCCTTTCTTGACACTAAATTAATAGCAAATTTAGAACTGTAAGGCAGCAGTAGAGATGCTGCCTTGTACCGAATGCAGCGCCTGAGACCCGGGTTCGATTCCGACTACGGGTGCAGTTTTGCATGTTCTCCCCGTGACCTGCGTAGGTTTTCTCTGAGATCTTCGGTTTCCTCCCACACTCCAAAGACGTACAGTTTTGTAGGTTAATTGGCTTGGTAATTATAAAAATTGTCCCTAGTGGGTGTGGGATAGTGTTAATATGGGGGGATCGCTGGTCAGCACGGACCTGGTGGGCTGAAGGGCCTGTTTCCACACTGTATCTCTAAATTTAACTAGATAAATTTTTACAGTTATGGTTTTGAGCAAGTTTTCAAAGCCAATTTAAAAATTGAAAATCATGTAATTGTTTAATTATTTTTAAAAGTACGTAATTAAAAAAAATAATGTAACCAATATAAAGAAATATTTAGATTTTACAAAGAATATTGTCAAATGAGATTGTTGAACTAATATTAAATTGAATAACCTCTGAAACTCTAGAGAATACATTTTTACGATTGCTCTTGAAAAATTGTTCCTGATTAATTTTGTATAGTCTAATTTCTTCAGCCGGGCTAAATAGATTTTGCTAAATGTTTCCAAGATTCTGACAGTATGATGATGTATTTAATTACCATGCAATCACATCTTTCATTGGACGGAGCCTTTGCATTCAATAAATGACCCAATACAATTCCTAAAAGCACAAAAAAGAAAATAGTAAAGTTTAAGAAGTGGGAGTTGAAGAAGGGAATTGTAGCGCTAAAAAAATGCTGGAATGCTAAAATGAGTATGTAAATTGAAAGTTTTATGCGCCTAAACAAGATTTAAGTACCTGAACAAGATTTAACATAAACAGGCCACTGGGAAATCAGGAGAGAGTACAGATCAGCAAAGAAGATTTCTAGATGAACAATACCCGATGAGGCTTGGGCGCAAATAATTGAGCTTTTGCATGAGTGAAACTCCAGAGGTTGCAGGATATTGAGTAGAGTAAAATTGGAATATCCATCCCTCGGGGTGATATATGTTTGGATTAGGGCCGTGGGAAATGGGCTCAGATGGATAATACAAGAGTCAAGTCAAGAGAGTTTTATTGTCATGTGTCCCAGATAGGACAATGAAATTCTTGCTTGCTGCAGCACAACAAAATATGGAAACATAATACAGAACAGGAGATAAATGTTCAGTGTGTCTTTATATCATAGACCATATATATGCACAATAAATAAACAGATGTAAAGTGCAAAAGGCTGTTATTGTTCCGAGTTTGTTTGATGGCGAGTTTAATAGCCTGATGGCTGTGGAGAAGAAGCTGTTCCTGAACCTGGATGTTCCAGATTTCAAGCTCCTGCACCTTGTTCCCGATGGCAACAGAGAGATAAGTGTGTGGCCAGGATGGTGTGGGTCTTTGCTGATGTTGGTACCTTTTTGAGGCAGCGACTGCGATTGATCCCTTCGATGGTGGGGAGGTCAGATCCGATGATGGACTGGGCAGTGGTCGCAAATTTCTGCAATCTTTGCCGCCCCTGGACGTTCAAGTTACAGAACCAAGCAACGATGCAACCAGTCAGCATGCTCTCTACTGTGCACCTGTAGAAGGTCGAAAGAGTAATCCTTGACATACCGACTCTCCGTAATCTTCTCAGGAAGTAGAGGCGCTGATGTGCCTTGTTTATAATTGTATCAGTGTGCTGGGACCAGGAAAGATCTTCAGAAACATGCACGCCCAGGAATTTGAAGTTCTTGACCCTTTCCATCATCGTCCCATTAATATAAGTCCACAATCAGTTCCTTGGTTTTGCTGGTGTTGAGAGCCAGGTTGTTGTGCTGGCACCATTTGGTCAATCGGTCGATCTCACTTCTATACTCTGACTCATCACCATCAGTGATACGTCCCACAACAGTGGTGTTGTCGGCAAACTTGATGATGGAGTTCGCACTATGTCCGGCTACGCAGTCATGAGTATAGAATGAGTACAGCAGGGGGCTGAGCACGCAGCCTTGAGGTGCTCCCGTGCTGATTGTTAACGAGGATGACACATTTCCACCAATACGGACAGACTGGTCTGTGGATGAGGATCCAATTGCATAGGGATTCGCAGAAATAGAGATCTGAGAGCTTGGTAACCAGCTTGGAGGGGATGACGGTATTAGACGCCGGGCTGTATTCTATGAATAACAGCCTGTCATGAGTTTTTTTTTGTCCAAGTGGTCCAGAGCGGAGTGGAGTGCCAGTGAGATCGCATCCACCGTTGACCTGTTGTGGCGGTAAGCGAACTGCAGAGAGAAAAGGAAGGCATTCGTTGTTTTGAATAAGATATAAGGATGGAAATTTAGAAACAAGTGAGATGCTATGATGAGTCTGATTCACATTGGGTGGTGGCCAGATGGATGGTGATATATATATTTTTTTGAAGCCATAACATTTGTGACATTAGATAAGACACTAATAAAGTCTTTGGAAGTTAAGGATTGGTGGGCAAAAGTCCAAGATTTATTTCTCTAAATCAGTTAATTATTTTAGTGATATATGCATATATAGTTATATGTATAATATTTATCTGCTAACATGGCCTTCCAGCAGACCATTAATTTCAAATAAACAAATCAGTTTAAGTAAGTATATTATTGCAGTTGTAGCAGGTCAAGATAATAAATACCTGTACCTGTACTAATAAAAGTAATGGAATTTGAATGTAAATTTTCAATGTTGCTCATTATATAACTGATACATATTTCACCTCTCCTCCTCATCCATCTTAGGCTTGAGGTTGAGAATGACTTTCTTCACTTTATTCCTGAAGAGCAGAGGATGAATATGTTTCAATTAATTTGGGTTGCCTTTGCGCATCCACATTGAAAGGCACACGTGCTTATGTCCACACATACTTCATCACCAGTCCCTCCTCCATGGTCACATATCCACTTCCACTTCCACTTCCTCTCAGTGTCCGCCAGTTCAATAACCCGACCCACTCAACACACTCCCCCGGGGTGGCAGATTGCAACCTTCACGTGGTCTGCCCTGTTTCGACGAATGCAATCAACCTGGCGTGCACAATCAAATAAGATCAAATAGAACAAGTTGTCCTACAACTTTAGGCTGTGCACGCCATACACAAGAAGAAGAACATACTCCCCCTTCACTCGTCTTCCTCATCCAGCACCCTCCTGTTCATTTGCACCCCTCACCCGCTCAGCTCCTGCCCATTCTTCCATGTTGGAGATCCCACTTTTGGTGGCTTAACCCCACCCTTCCTCTTCATTTCCCCTATACCCTTGCACACTCTTTCCCAATCTTATCCTGACTGACGAGCTGAAATTTGGTTAATTTGTTCCTGAGTGAACCTGCCCCAACTGTTTCTGCTTCCTTTATTCAGGGCTGCGTCTACCCCGTTCCTTTAGACTGTTTAACCAAACTTAGATCCACTGAACCTCCCAGTAAACCTCTGGTCATTAGCCATCTACCCACTAGATCAGGGTTCCCAGCCTTTTTCGTCCCATTTACCCGTGGCAACTTTAAAAGCACATAACAATGTTATTTCACTTATTTATGGACAACTAATGATGAACAGATACCAGCATACCAGAACCAAACACAGTCAGTCAATAAGAAAAAATATGGACAAATCCAGAATCAACAAATTTACCCCCTGGGTAGGCAAAATTACTCCAGGTTGGGAACCCTTGCACTAGATGCTTCCTGATCTTGGCAGAGTGAAGTCTCGTGGCACGGCACATATTTATTCATGGGATTCAGTGCCCAGTTTGGCGTAACAGGTAATTTTTTAATCTTGCAAGAATGGGAACATCTCACTTAATCTCCATCCTAACATAAAAAATGTACATAACATGGCCCGAGTCTCTCGGGGCTTGAGCACTGATGGGACCATATACATCGGGCCACATTACTTTAGTTCCCCATGGGACATTTGGATAAATAAATGTATGGGAAAGGATTGGAGGAAGATGGGCAAATGGGCCCATTTCCAATCTCTACAGCTCAATGACTCCATGGCATAACTGTCAACTTGTGCTCCAACATTGCTTCACTGTGTGGATGGCTTGTGGCCGTCTGCATTTTAAACACTTCCATGTCTATAAAAGCATAAAGTAGCATAAGAGAAAAGAAAACAATAATAAAACTCAGTGCTTCTAATTGACAGGAAAAAACAGGAAAGTAGATTATTATCTGAATGGTGGCCGATTAGGAAAGGGGGAGATGCAACGAGACCTGGGTGTCATGGTACACCAGTCATTAAAAGTAGGCATGCAGGTGCAGCAGGCAGTGAAGAAGGTGAATGGTATGTTAGCATTCATAGCAAAAGGATTTGAGTATAGGAGCAGGGAGGTTCTACTGCAGTTGTACATGGTCTTGGTGAGACCACACCTGGAGTATTGCGTACAGTTTTGGTCTCCTAATCTGAGGAAAGATATTTTTGCCATAGAGGGAGTACAGAGAAGGTTCACCAGACTGATTCCTGAGATGTCAGGACTTTCATTTGAAGAAAGACTGGATAGACTCGGTTTGTACTCGCTAGAATGTAGAAGATTGAGGGGGGATCTTATAGAAACTTACAAAATTCTTAAGGGGTTGGACAGGCTAGATGCAGGAAGATTGTTCCCGATGTTGGGGAAGTCCAGAACAAGGGATCACAGTTTAAGGATAAAGGGGAAATCTTTTAGGACCGAGATGAGGAAAACCTTTTTCACACAGAGAGTGGTGAATCTCTGGAATTCTCTCCCGCAGAAGGTAGTTGAGGCCAGTTCATTGGCTATATTTAAGAGGGAGTTAGATGTGGCCCTTGTGGCTAAAGGGATCAGGGGGTATGGAGAGAAGGCAGGTACAGGATACTGAGTTGGATGATCAGCCATGATCATATTGAATGGCGGTGCAGGCTCGAAGGGCCGAATGGCCTACTCCTGCACCTATTTTCTATGTTTCTATGTTTCTATGAGTAAAATGCTACATCTCCCTCGAGGCTTTACACATGGAATAACTTTCTAATTTCTTTCATTGTTTTGGCAAGGTTGGGTTAAAGGAGGTGATGGGTGAATTCAAATCCATGGTGAGAAATTAGTTTTTTAATGATCTACTGTTTAGCAATTCTGGTCTGGTAGCATTGTAGAAAATTGATTTACAGTGCACTAATGAGAGTTAAAAATACTGGCTTGCATTTACATGGCTGCCGTTGCCCCACAATTACTGATGAAACTTTTAATGTAGTTAATTAACCACATTTTATGCCGTCCTATTTAATACTCATACTGTCAATTCAAGAATTAAATGGCGACAAATTATTTAGCAAATTGAAATATTTGGTCATAATAGAGTTGGGTGCAAAGGTGTTTAGAATACATTTCACTGAGAATCACTAAGGTAATCATATGGATTCCTTGCAGGGTGATTGTTTGGGCAGAATTTGGAAAGTTCAGAATTTGACTGGCAGGTGTCCTTATCGATACCGACTTACTGTTTCCTAGTTTCTCTTGTTGACATGAACAAAATTCATGACAAATTTGGACATCAACCATGAAAGGAGCATTTCAACCACAACAGGATTTTTAGAAAACATTTGTATGGGAATTAACATTTTGGTCCTTACTTCATTTGGCCCAAAGGAAACTAAGTTCTCAATCTGCTTATCATCTCCTCTGTTTCCCACACTTGTCAGAAGCAAAGATAATGACTTAAAGTGACTTATCTTATCAGCATTTGATCTTTGTAATGAATAATTTCAGCATTCAAAAAAAGCATGAACTCCTTATCTAGTGAATGCATGGGAACTTAACCTAAACAGGCAGATAAAAGTTTGGTGACACAAGGGTCTGCAGATGGCGGAATCTTTAGTGAAACATAAAATGCTGGAGTAACTCATCTGGTAAGGTAGCTCTGGTATCCATCTCTGACGGACATGGATAGGTGACGTTTCTCCCTTCTCCCTTCTCATGAAGAAGGGTATTAACTTGAAACATGCCTACCCATGTCCTCCGGAGGGCAGGCCATTTGGCCCACCACCTCCATGCTGACTCATCCTTACCGATGAGCACTTAACCCGAAGCCTTCTATACCCAGGTGATTCATGTGCTTATGTGGATACATGTTAAATGCTATTGGCAATTCTGCTTCCATCGCTCTATGCTTTCCAGATACTTGCCACATTCTGGGCGGATAAGATCCCCCTTGGGTCCCCTCCAAATCTCTTATCTCTTACTCTAATTCAATGTCCTCTACTTTTATTAACCTCTGATAAGGAGAAAAGATCTCTGTGGTCTATCCTATCTGCACCCCTTTAAATCTGTACTGTCATGTCTCCTCTTAACCATCAGTGGACCAGGAAAAACAGACCTAGCCTCTTCAGCACGTGCTCATAACTGAACTTCACATTGACTTCTAATGTTTGAAATAAGTTATGTTTGAAATAAGTTATCTCTCCCTAAATGACAATACACATGGATGGTAGAAGCACATGGCAGAGGAAGCTTTTTGAGTGCAGTACTTATGTTTAAAGGGCACCTTTAGGTTTAAAATTCCCATCCATATCTTGTGGAAGTACAGATCACACTGTCTTGACATTCGGTGGATTAGATGTAAACATTATTTCTAGCGAATTGTTCAATTCTAGATCACAAAAACTCATGCACCGTCACAACTGTTCAGTTGAAGGTTTCAGTTCTGAATCCAGTTTCCTGCATTTTACTAATGTTTTCATATTCAAGTCAAGTTTAATGTCATATGCACAAGTACAGTGAGGTACTATACAATGAAAATGTTGCTTGTAGCAGCATCAGGCACATAGACAAACAAATACACAAAAACACAAATTATACATAAAATTCTGCAAGACAGTAAGAAAAGACTTCTTAAAATAAGGCATTCCGGTAAAACACAATTAGAAGGAAAATGTGTCCATGGTAGTGCAAGAGATGGTTTTAATTTTCCATTGTTGAGCAAGGATTAAATTTATGCAGGTTGGTTTGAGAACCTGGTGCTGTCCTGATAAAACACTTTTTTTTTCGTGAGTAGTGCATTTAACAAACTAGGCTGGCAAAAATCCAGATTGCATGTAAAAAAAATGTTTAATAAAATTTTTGTTTGCAATCGTCTTCACCGGAAGAACAGTGAGGTCTTGGAAATATCACCTCCAAGTTACTCACCATCTGTTCTCATCATTATCAGTGTTGAGATGATGCACTGTTGTCTTCTGAAGGCCATCAAGGCTAAATATACACAGCATTTCTCACGCCACCATCATGGAGAAAAAACAAATAAAAGATTTGCTAAGTTGTTTCCTACAACAAAAAAAAATATTTATTTTGTAGACATGACTATTTTAATCATTTGTTATGTGCCTTCAAGTAGAGATAAATATTTGGAAAATGTGGAGCATTGTTACTTCCCCCCCCCCCCCTCCCCTTTGAGAACAGCATTATACTATAATGTTAATTGGAAACCTACCCTCAAGTAGCCTGTGTTTAATGCCAAAACCCCCTTGATAGCAACTGAGTCTCATTTTGTCTTTATTTGAGGGTCACACACATCCTTTCTAGGAGAAGTCATTTGAAAAAAATGTCAGAATCTAAGTGGATATATTTATTGCATGCATATTTTTGATAAGTTAAAATTTGCACACATTTTTGTTTAAAGTTAAAAAAGAAATGTATTTTCCATTGTTTGAAATGGTTACCATCTGTGTTTATATCCATGTGAAAATGTATTGTGCCACTTTGTAAGCTATAAATTTGAGACTAATACACAATGGTCTATGGAGCTTGAAGCAAAAGATTTTCAAACATAGTGAGTTTTATTTTTAATTTCAAAATCTTGCCTGAAGTAATCCTGAGCACCTGGTTTGGAATCATTTGCCCAGTATGATCAATTAAATGAGAACTGAAACACAGTTGGCTTTGCTTATTTCGCTAATAGTCATCATTTGTTTGAGCTCCAGCTGCTTACTAAAATGCTTGTAAGGCAAGCATATCGCAGCAATAACATCATTATGGAGGACATTGTAGTCATTACGAGACTGCTGGTGTCTATTATCATCCGCATCTTAGTGATGATGAATAATAAACGCCATGGGCTAATGATTGCAACAACGTATGAGAAAAATCAACCATCTTTCAGTGTGAAGCTTTGGTACGTTTGCATTTCAGGTGGTAACAGACAATGAATTTTGACAAATAATTTACAAAATAATTATAAATAAAATGTGCTATTCTGAGCTTTAAATGTGGTTCTGCACAGCTCATTTGTCAGTAGGTTGCTCCGTTATCTTGTTGATATATTTTTGATTATACAAAGTCAAATATGTCATATCTAACAATATTTCTTGGGTGATTCCAGAGGATCAAGAATTACTTGCTCTCTCTCGCTACTACATGCACACGCACACACACACTGACGACTCTCTCCCCCCCTCTCTCCCCCCTCTCGCCCCCTCTATCTCTCTCCCCTCTCTCACCCCTCTCTCTCCCCCCCTTCTCTCTCCCCCTTCTCTCTCTCCCCCTTCTCTCTCTCCCCCTTCTCTCTCTCTCTCCCTTCTCTCTCTCTCTCCCCCTTCTCTCTCTCTCTCCCTTCTCTCTCTCTCCCCTCCTCTCTCCCCTCCTCTCTCTCTCTCCCCCTCTCTCTTTATCCCCCCCCTCTCTCTCTCTCTCTCTCTCTCTCTCGCTCTCGCTCTCTCTCTCTCTCTCTCGCTCTCTCTCTCGCTCTCTCTCTCCCCCTCTCTCTCTCCCTCTCTCCCCCTTTCTCTCCCCCTCTCTCTCCCCTCTTTCTCTCCCCCTCTCTCTCTCCCCCTCTCTCTCCCCCCTCTCTCTCCCCCCCTTCTCTCTCTCTCCCCCCCTCCCCCCCCCCCCCCCCCCCCCCCACTCTCCCCCCCTCTCTCTCTCCCCATCTTAGGACTGAGATGAGGAAAACCTTTTTCACCCAGAGAGTTGTGAATCTGTGGAATTCTCTGACACAGAAGGTAGTGGAGGCCAATTCACTGGATGTTTTCAAGAGAGAGTTAGATGTAGCTCTTAGGGCTAACGGAATCAAGGGATATGGGGAGAAAGCAGGAATGGGGTACTGATTTTGGATGATCACCCATGATCATATTGAATGACGGTGCTGGCTCAAAGGGCCGAATGGCCTCCTCCTGCACCAATTTTCCATGTTTCTATGGAAGTTGGGAGGTTATGTTGCAGTTGTATATGACACCAGTGAGACCGCATTTAGAGTATTGTCTGGGCACCGTGTTAGAGGAAAGATATTGTCAAGCTTGAAAGGATTCAGAGAAGAGGTTGAATGGGGTGGGTCTCTATGCCTTGGAGTGCAGGAGGATGAGGGGTGATCTTATAGAAGTGTATACAATCACATGGGGAATATATACCCTTGTAGACGCACAGAGTCTTTTGCCCAGAATAGGGGAACCGAGGACCAGAAGACATAGGTTTAAGGTGAAGGGGAAAAGATTTAACAGGAACCTGAGGGGCAACATTTCCGCACAGAGGGTTGTGGGTGTATGGAACGAGCTGCCGGAGGTGGTAGTTGAGGCAGGGACTATCACAACACTTGGACAGTGGATAGGACAGGTTTGGAGGGATATGGGCCAAACGCAGGTAGGTGGGACCAGTGTAGATGGGGCATGTTGGCCGGTGTGGGCAAGTTGGACCGAAGGGCCTATTTCCACGCTGTGTGACTCTATGACTTATTTCCAAAGATAGGCTCAAAGTGCTGGAGTAACTCAGTGGGTCTGACTTATTTCCACTCCAGTTTTCTGGTTACTAAAGTGGCTTGTAAGACCAATGTGGGAAGTGCAGACTCTTCTTCAGTTGCCGAGGTTGTCGGGGTGAACCGCTTGTGAAATGGCCCATCTGTGTTTACCAGAGGCACGCTGCAAGATTATCAGTACCATCCCAGGGTGCCCCTCCTCCCCTCTGAGTGAGCATGGGATGGAGAATTTCTGGAAACGGTGGAGATATGAGTTTTTTCATGGAGCTCTTGAGCGCATCTTTGAATCTTTTCATCCTTACTTCAGCCAAGTAAACTCTTCCCAAGACAGCTGGGAAAAATGTCAGTTTCAGAAATCTAGAGCCATCTGTGTATGATGAGAGCCTTAATGCTGGTGATGTTGGCTTGGGAGAAGACACTGATATTGCTTCACTTGACCTTTCACTGAATTTGTAGGATATTGCAGAAGCAGCATTGGTGGTAGTTTTCCAGTGTCTCTGTTATAGGTAGTCCTGGTACGACAAGTATATAGGAGGGCAGAGACCACTGCTGCTCAGCAGCTAATGAGGTTTGTGAATATTTGCAGTCTTGACTTTGAAATACATTTGCCCGAGTATTAAACAGCAATATGTAACCTGCCGATTACTTTGTAATAGGGCAAAGTCAACATCGTTTTGGATTGTGGTTAAAGGGGAACCAGTAGATTCACCCTACTGAGATACCTGCACTTTGACATAAAGGTCCAACACAGCTTTAGGAATAGCATGCGTCTTCCTTCTGGTCACATTGCAGCCTTCTGGTCATAATATCGTATTCTATAACCTCAGGCCACTTGATTTCCATCCACATCCGTCGTCATTTCTGCTTGATTTAGACAGAAAGTGATTTGCTTGGTCTTTTTTGAAGGAGGGCATGTGGGTTAGGGGCATGAGTAAGGTGCAATACAAATGGGATGGAAGCACAAGAATGGTTGGGAATGCATGCCAATAACGGAGAATGTTGTCTTACCGAACACTGGTTTATGGCAAAGTTGTAAAGTTGACAATGTTTCAGGCAGTGGAAAACCATGCAATCACATTGAAAATACAGACCAGTTTACTCACGGTGTTCATTTTTGGAGGCAGGGAACAAAATGACAGTTTTGAAAAAGAAAAGCACTGCTGTGGCAAATGGTCATCATTTACAATGTTAATAAATTAAATATATTGAACAAAATTAGCATAAAATACAGCAAATTCTACATTTTTTTTAAATGACCAAAATGAGATTATATCTTATTAATCAGCAATACTTGTAGTGGTTGAGATTGTATTCTCTTTCTCGGCAGTAGGTAATTGATGAATGGTATTTGAAGGTGGACCTGCCAAGTTAACAAAGCAAAATTGACCTGTTCCCTCTAGTTTATCAGTGGCATTTGTAATGCACGGCTACATATCCCCCATAGACTTTATCAAGCGAATTACAAAAGATTATGAAACCAACTGAGAGCCCTGTAGAGTTCTCGCCATCACCACAAACA
Source organism: Amblyraja radiata (assembly GCF_010909765.2). NCBI lineage: Eukaryota > Metazoa > Chordata > Chondrichthyes > Rajiformes > Rajidae > Amblyraja > Amblyraja radiata. The sequence goes on from NC_045975.1 coordinate 8,094,520, forward strand.
ACTGAGCAGTACTCTGCTGATTTACATCTTTGTCATAGTTTTGTGTCAAGAATAATGAATTAATCCAATTAAATGATTTTCATAGCACTAATTCAGGAGAATGTTGACTTACCCAACACTGGTTTATTGGCAAAGTTGGCACAGCGGTAGAGTTGCTGCCTTGCAGCGCCAGAAACCCAGGTTTGATCCTGACCATGGGTGTTATCTGAACAGAGTTAGTATGTTCTCCCTGTGACCGAGCGAGTTTTCTCAGTGCTCCGTTTCCTCCTACATTCCAAAAACGTTTGTAGGATAATTGACTTTGGTAAAAATTGCAAGTTGTCCCTAACATGTAGGATAGCACCAGTATACAGGGCGATCGCTGGTCAGTATGGACTTGCAATACAATTGGTCGAAGGGCCTATTTCTCAGCAGCACATTGATGAGAAGCGTCCAAATTCAATTAGTTATTTAGGCTCTTGCTCAGCACTGAAATGCACATTTTGAAATAAAACATAAAATGTCGGAAATACTCCAGTCAGGTAACATCTTTGGAGAAGCAGAGAACATTTAGGCAGATCATCTTTCAACTGAACTAAGAAAACATCTTGAATTGCTGCATTTCAATAGTAATACAACAAACTGATTGTTGCACGATATTCCAAACATATTAGGCTTATGTTGTCAGGTGCAGCTAATAAGTATTAACTTGGTGAATGTTTTATTGTGTGATCATTTTGGAATGAAGATAGTTATCTGACACTGTATTACTGAAATGAAATTGATCCTTGTTCCAGCATTAGCATAAGTGCAACCATAATTACATAATTAGAAGGAATTATTCTTCGGACTGAAAACAACAATGAAGAACGACATTGATTGCAATGTGAAAATGATCAAAATTGTAGTTTGCAGATATAGGGTCAGTTTAAAATAGGTGTTAGTATAGAATAAGGCTGATTGATTCTGTGACAAACAAAAACAGGCTTTTCATAAAATGTAACAGTAAGAAATTAGCAAAATCATTCTCCATGCAATCAGCTGGGGCATTCTAAATGGAAATGTTCCAATTTTGATGAAGTGTACTGGACCTGGTACAGTAGATGTTCCTGAATTTGATCTGCAACCTGGCGACTTCAGGCATCTGTGCCTCCTGTCTAAAGGTAGCAGCGAGAAAAGGGCAGGGTGGGGTCCTTGATGATAAATGCTGTCTTCTTGATGTAGCATCTCACGTGGATGCTGTCTGAACTGCTGAATGTTTCTAGTATTTTATAGATTTATTTCAGATTTCCTGCATCTGCATTTTTGTTAATTTTTCATTTTAGTTAATGCCATTTATTTTCAGTACCATTTCAGTTCCATTTGGTGCAGCCGAGATATATTTGCCAGCCATTAAAACAATAATATTAACAACGTTATGGAAACATTCAAATTGTGTTTAAGAGTGCTTCTCACTCATGGGTAATACAATTTCCTGCCCACTGCATTACATTTTTTCCACCTTCAGGTTCTCTGTGGTATAAAAACCTTCCCATTAAAGATTGACTGCATAATTCACAATTGGTTTGCCCATTAATGAATTATCTTGAACAATTGTTTGTGATCTGAATAGATTAAGACAAACATCCTTTCTTTCTGCATCACTCTCCTCTTTCATAGCATTGCTTTTCATTTTCTGTAATGTGTTTTTCTTTGACCAGACCTGGAATGGCAGCAATTATGATTTAAATTGTCATGCTATATTAGTGTTATTCTTCTTAGGAAGACTTATACATGTATTCTGGGATCCCCATATTTATACACACACAGACACCAAATTAACACTAATTTCTGAAGATGTGGAGAGATTCAGGTATTAAACACAGCTACTTAGAAATTGAATCTCTTTTTTTGGATTACTAAAAACTCATTTGGGGAACCCCCAAAGAAATAGTTAAATTTGAGGAATTGTCGTACACGCAGCTGCCGACAGAGATCCCATCTGTCACTTATTTGCCACACGAGTTCTGGAAAGCAGGTCATGGGTTTAAATAAATATCGTGCAATGACAATAAAAGATATATTATTATTATTATATTATTATTATTATCCTTTTGGCAGTCGCAGTTAAAAGCTGCTACGAAATGTGCAAATCCTGTGGGAGAGGAATGCATCTTCACTCTAAGCCCTCCCTTGCCCTGCCCCTCCATATTCAGTTGAGGCAGGTACTATTGCAATGTTTAAGAAACATTTAGACAGATCTATGGATAGGACAGATTTAGAGGGATATGGGCCAAACACAGGCAGGTGGGACGAGTGTAGGTGGGACATGTTGGCAGGTGTGGGCTAGTTGTTTCCACGCTATAAGATTGTATGATTCTCTGACGGCATGACTCTGGGCTTGGGGGTGAGTGATTAGCAATAAGTTTAACAGCCCTGAAATGAGAACCAACTGTTGGAGCAACCACCCTTTGGGAGACAGCCAGTGGCTTACAGCTATTGAGCTAGTCAAATAGGCTGATCTATCCATGGTTCAAGTCCCTCCTCTCCCCTTGTGGGAATCTTTGACTGATGGGAGTAAGGTAATCCCCAGATCCTTTGACAATAACATTCCCTATTTTATTTGTAAGTTGTTGGGCTGGAGTCTTGCTGAGATAATAAGAGATGGGGTGGTAATTTACTTTCACTTGTGCTTCCTGGTTAAGGGGATCAACATAGAAACATAGAAAATAGGTGCAGGAGGTGGCCATTCGGCCCTTCGAGCAAGCACCACCATTCATTGTGATCATGGCTGATTGTCCCCTATCAATAACCCGTGCCTGCCTTCTCCCCATATCCCTTGACTCCACTAGCCCCTAGAGCTCTATCTAACTCTCTCTTAAATCCATCCAGTGACTTGGCCTCCACTGCCCTCTGTGGCAGGGAATTCCACAAATTCACAACTCTCTGGGTGATAGAAACATAGTGTAGTGAAATACCATTCAGTCTTTTGTCAAAATATTGGCACAAGGACTCCAGAGTGTTTATTTGTCAAATGCACAGGATATGAACCAGAAGAATGTAACTCTTACTTGCTCCAGCATTACAGGCATTAGATGCAAATGGATAAATTCCATGCTGCATTGTGTTTGGTTATATGATTTTTTGCTTTGTGACTGTGGAGTTGAGGTAATGAACATTTTACACTCTCTTTTATTCGTGGCCAGAAATTCACATCAAATGGCTGCATTGGATCCTCAGCACAGAGGTTGAATTTCGGCATATGGTTAATTTCCTGTTGTGTGGGTTTCAATTTTAATTTCCTATTGGATTGAACTCTTATTTTGTTTTGTACAAGTGCCACGCTGCTAAGATGATCAACTTATGAGCAATAGGGAGGAAGAACCGATCATTTGATACGTATTACACATAACCATTCTTTTGTGGTGGGATGGAAGCGAGGTGTTAACATTTCCAGTATATGTGTACCAGATACTCTGATTTACCATTCCATTAGCATTCACATGCAATTCTGTTTGTGTTTTCAAAAGTGATCTCAAGTTTCGATGCAAAGATCAGGCTTACATAAAGGTTATGGAATTATGCCTGCATTAATACATTCACTCTATTGGCTTCTCAACCTGACAGCTGCAGGGAGGCTACAGATCCAATTTTCCCAAAAAAAAGCACCTGAAGGCTTTCGAAGGGTCAACATGAGGTCTTCACAGAATGTCATATTCTGCATTCCTGTTGCCATTGAGTCATTCAACATTCTATACACAAGTTCACATACAGTTCTTGCAGCCTTGGTATTCGGACACCTCTCACCATTTTAAATATATAACATGGGTATCCATTTCAAAATGTCCTAGAACTAAGAAATGTTAAATTCTTCTGATGAAAATTTCTGATATCTACACAAGAAACAGTGTAACTGCAAAGCAAAATTTGTCTTAAGGGCCTGTCCCACGTTTTTGGCGACTGCGAGCGTCAGTGACTAACACCGTAAAACGGTCAAGTTGTACGACATACACGCTGACGTATGCTCTCCTGCGGGTGACACCCGGTTAGGGTTAGGAACCACAGATGGTCTGTAAAATATTCTTCCTTCAATACATGGATTTTGAACATTAATAAATTAAAATTAATACAATAAAATCAATTGTGCAAATGAAAAGATGTCTGAGTCGTTCAGTTTTATTTACAGATGTATTGGTCCGCTTCCAGATCCAATCCTCACATGGATGGATTCAGTGAGTGTAGACTGAACTCCCCTCTCCCCTCCACCCCCCTCTTCCCCCCTCCCGCCCGCATCCCTCCTTCTCCACCCCCCCCACCATCCTCCCCTCCCCTCTCCCCCCCCCCTTCTTCCCTTCCCTCCTCTTCCTCCCTTCCCCCCGCTCCACTCTTCTCCCCCTTCTCCACTCCCCCCCTCCCCTCACATCCCCTTCTCCCCCTCTCCTTTCTCCCATTCTCCAACCCCCCCCACTTTCCCCGACGCCCCCCATTTGTGGACCCAGCCTGCGACTGGCGATCCCCCGCACACTATCCCAAACGCTAGGGACAATGTATACAAACCTGTATGCCTTTGGAGTGCAGGAGGAAACCCTAACCCCAACCCTGGCCCTATCCCTAGCCCTAACCCTAACCCGAACACTAGGTTGATAGGCTTGGTATAAGTATAAATTGTCCCTGGCATGTGTGCGATAGTGCGGGGGATTGCTGGTCGGTGTGGACTCAGTGGGCCGAAGGGCACTGTATCTCTGAACTAAATGTGACATGGGGGCCCCAGGGGTTGGACTCGAACCCCCAATGTTCTGCCTGCTCCTCATGGGAACTAAACTGTTGGCCACGAGTTGTACCAGAGGCAGATCTCTCTTCCAATGGTCTCTCCAAACCCCCAGAGCAGCGGGCTTTTCAACTGGGTTCAGGCAATGTTGTCAATGTACGAGTGCCACCTACCTGCTCCAGCCACTGAGTCTAAATACCCACCACCCATTTTGAAGCAAGGTGGGGGGGGGGGGGGGGGGGAGGTTTGTTCCCAAAGTCGGCATTTATCCCATGGTCAATGTTACTAAAAACAGATGATGTTGCCTTTGTGCAGTACTATTAGTGAGATCTCGCTGTCACAGGCTGGGCCCACAAATGGGGGGTGTCGGGGAAAGTGGGGGAGTGGGGTGGAGAATGGGAGAAGGGGAGGGGGGAAGTGGAGAAGAGTGGAGTGGGGAGAAGGGAAGAAGGGTGGAGAGGGGAGCAGGGCAGGGGGGAGAAGGGAGGGGAGAAGGGTGGGTGGGAGTGGAGAAGGAGGCATGGGGGCGGGAGGGGGGAAGAGGAGGGTGGAGCGGAAAGGGGAGTTCAGTCTACACTCACTGAATCCATCCCTGTGAAAAGTTAGAGACGGTGATTGGATCTGGAAGCAATACATCTGTAAATAAAACTGAATGACTTAGACATCTTTTCATTTGCAGATTGATTTTATTGTATTAATTTTAATATATTAATGTTTAAAATCCATGCATTGAAGGAAGAATATTTTACAGCCCATCGGTCCCGAACCCTAACTGGGCGTCACCCGCAGGGAAAGCATACGTCAGTGTGTGACAGGGCGCACAACATGATGAGACACCCAGATGTCGCCCCTGGATTTTGAACATTCCAAAATCCAGGGGGGACAGGGAGACACTGCGCGTCACCGCGCGTCACTACACGCCTCACCACGCGTCACGGCCCGACCACGACGCGACAACCTCTTTTCAGGCTGTTGCTGAAAATGTCGCCCAAGTGGGGCCTTTAGAAGTTGGTGGCTGTGAACTAATTGATAAAATGTGGCTATTTATTGAACACCCGGCTTGAGATCTAACTATTCCTTTGGTTAATGTTTCATTCGCAAGAAGGAAAGGAAGAAGATAGCTGATTGCAACTATTAAATGGTTTATAGTATATAAAGGTAAAAGTTTTTAAAAATTGATGATGAAATACATATAATGCCAAAATTATGTCAGTAATATACTGTATACACAGGTTTAATATTTCTGGTTGAAATAAGAATTGATGTTTTACCCTTATTGTAGTTGATTTTGCTGCAGTAGAAAATAAAGTGATTGACCGATGACTAAACTACACAATTCTTTACTTGACTAATGCTGCATTTAGTCAGCCCAACCAAATCAATAATGAACAAGATCGGTAAGAGATTGATTTCTTTCCAATATCCTTAGTTCTATATAAATAAACATTAGATGAAGAAACGTGAAGGGCAATAGAAGCTCCATAATTTTCTTCAAAAACTTCTGCTTTCAGTTATTGGAGAGACTAACTAATATACATTAATTTAGGTTTATCCTCTTGAGATTGATTTGAAAGTCCCATTCTTTCTGCTAATCTATTTTCTTATATTCTCTCTATTCCCCATTATATTCATAATCTGATCATTTTTTTTATTGCTGCATCAGTAATCCAGTGCTTTAAAGGACATTGCAAAGTTTTTTTTAAATGTAAAGAATCAATGCTGGATAATTGAACACATTAAATTGTACTAGCAATCCATCCACAGTGGCATATTGCTGTAGAATTACTTTCTGGGATGTGGGACTTGTTCCTGTTCTATACTTTTCTAAGCATGTCAATGGCATTTAATGAGGCTGGCCTCAAGAAAGTGAGGGTGATCCATTGGAGTCTATTAATGCAGTAGTTGTGAGTGGCTGGCTTAGACAAATAAGAGTCAATCACATAATTGTGGGTCTGGAGTCAGATCAAAGTCTGACAGGGTAAGAATGGCAGATATCCTTCCATCCAGGACTGAAGAGCTGGATAAACATCTATAACTATCTGTAAACATCACTCATGCGGCCAAAGGCGCCCATCTAAAATAGTCCTATTTATCCAAAATGACCCATAAATTCAGGATTTGAGCACAAAGATGACTAGACTTCAGATCAGGAAACTGCTTGTATCCCTTGTCACATCTCATCCATACTGAAAACACTGCAGCATGTCTTCATTCCCAAGCTGGAGATCCACTCACTGAATTCACTTTTCTACTTCCTAATCTGATGTTTATCCATGTCCCCCTTCAATATAGTTTACACCTTATTATTTTTCTTCCCAGCTCCCTACAACCCCAACTCACTGAAGGGAACTACCTCTTCCATCCATGATTAGTTTCCATCAGGTTATTAGTCACCCCACATTCAATTTGGGTCGCAATGTAATTTGTTTTAAAATCATATTTGTTTTAAAATCATACTCAGTGATCACGAGTATGATTGAAACGTATATATGTTGAAAGACGATGTACTCGTACAAGAAGACGTTTTCAGAGTGACTTTACTGTTTTGTACTTCTCCAATAAAGAAACTATTAATCAAGACTGTTTTTGGAATATTCATCTTTCGACGTCTTTGAATGTCTCGTGGAGAGCTTGTGGAATGCGTAAGATTACATTCTGTGCCATAGTCAGCATATTAGTGACTATCGAGGACTATACCTTGAGACGTCGTAAAGACTGTCACTACAAGTCTGAAAAAGGGTCCTGACCCGAGTCGTCACCTCCATGTTTTGCGAAGATGCTGCCTGGCCTGCTGAATTATTCCAGCATTTTCTGTCCTTTTTCTAATTATTATTTAATCTACTAACATGTAAACCTTTTAAAACCGCCCCCAAAACTCTCCTCTTTTTAGGCATAGTGCATTTCAAGAAATTGGCTATTTGTTGAAATCTTGTCAGATGCAGTTTTTTGAAATGTTGATAGTGGATGGTACCTAAGCTCCAGTATATTATTGAGATGGTGTAGGTTTAAACTAGTACAAATTAGTTTGCACCTGTTTTAGATTAAATTTAAATTTTACTGATCTTTTGGAAAGGGTTTAATACATAGCAATAAATACCGGGATTTTCTTTCCCTTTATCAAAAGCTGAATTTTGTTTTGTGAATGGAATATGAAGTGAACAAAGCACCATTGAGTTATCTGTGAATTTCACGATTTCTGCCCCGTTCCTGCAATGAAAAGCAGTGCACCTTTGAAAAACTGTACATTGAGCCTCTCTTCATGACCTGCTATATCACACAATAGAACTGTTTATGCCTATGAAGAATTAAATTCAACTGAATCATAAAAGTCTGTTGGTTTAGCTTTATTTCCCTCTAATTACATTTTTCATGGGAAAGTCACATTTTGTAGTGGATATAATCCATTATTAGTGTTTAAGAAGGACCTGCAGATGCTGGAAAATCGAAGGTAGACAAAAATGCTGGAGAAACTCAGCGGGTGAGGCAGTATCCATGGAGCGAAGGAAATGGGAATCCATTATTAGTGGATTCTATTCAATTCTTGTATTTTGATTTTTTTGTAATTCTGGGTCTTTCTACATAAGAACAATAATCTCCTTCAGTTAAAGAGAGGATGTCATTATAACTAAATATATTTAAATAAAACTGATTTGTAACTTTGCACCTTGATTTAAACATGGAGCAGAAGGCATTAACCCAGCGGTGCTCCAACTCAGCAGGTTAATTGAATGCCCCCACATCAATTCAGTATCTCCAAATTGGTAGTGTGAATAATGTTATTGGTTCTTGCCATTTCAAATGTATGTGAGAAGGCAAAAGTGAAAAGGATGATAATTCCTTCTAAATTAAAAGTTTTTAGGCCAGGAAGCCCCTAGCATGCTTTGACAGAAGATAATGTTGCGGGTGATGCTTTGTCTTCTGTCCGAACTGTAATGGGTTTCAACAGTTTTTAAAATAAACTCGATGATTAACAATAACCTTGTTTTATTTTAATTTTAAAATTATTGAAGCACACAAATAATTAAGAACATTAAGCATACTAAAATGTTTGAAACGCCAACTTGTCTTAACTCTGGTCTCTTAACTTTCAAGTCAAATATTCTTATTGAAATCAATGAGGTCTCAAATCTGGTGCCAGGTCTGACTGGCTCAGGATCTGAAAGGCAGTTACCCCCAATATAATTCTGGGTAATCCCATCAAGACTGGATCCCAATTATCTCAGTAACATATGCTTAGATTTGTGATTTTAATTATTATTTGAACAAGCCACAACCAGTGAGATTTGGAGTCGGGTCACAGAATACAGGGAGAATTTTCTGCTGTTGTTTAAATTACAGCATCAACCAAATGAAGCTGTAGTTAACACCTCACGATTAAGAAGGTACCTAAGATACATAGATCTGCACTCTTCAGTTGCTAAGAGGGCTCTGCTAAGTTGTTGCTATTTCCTGTCATGTTTCAAGCTGCATTAAGAGTAAAATTATTTTATCTATTTACTTAGGGAGTAAAGGCTTTATCGTTAATACTTAACCCAGGCACTGTGCCAGGAAAGAGGTCATCATTTGCTTTACAAGTGGAAAATGAAAGAGCACTCTGGTTGTGATTGCGGCTATTCATCCAAATATGTTTCTATTTATGAATTCATGTCCTGAACAATCCTTTGTTGGTGACATAGCTGAAACTGGGACACGTAGTTTCATCAACATATGTTTTTTTCTACTTCTAAATTCAACATTCTGGCAAAACTGCCAATAACAAGAAGGGAAAATGCTGAAAGAACCAGAATCAGTATTTGGAAGGTCCCTTTAGTGGTATTACTTGCTTAATAAATAAGCCTATTTGGCTCTGCTGATTCGTTTGATGCTCACTTCCTTTTGGTTTAAAACCTGTTTATAATTTTGAGCATTCTGGCATTTTTACTTATTAACTTATGTCCCTTTAAAACTATTGATATTTGCCATGCTCGACAGAACCTCATGGATTAGAATCAGCTTTGATGAATGCATCGTCCATGGCTTGTCATTGATCACTGCCTAATCCACTTGATTTTTCCCATCAATTTGGCCACAAAGCATCAACATCAATAGAACCATTGCTGCAAGAAAATAAATGTTGAAGCTCACAAGCACCTGCAAAAGTAGCTTTAATCAAACAGTTCTCACAGACGGTCGACTCGCAACCAGTAGGAATTGTAGAATGTCCACAGTGTGAATGCTACCCTGAAGTCCACTATAATTGATACCTATGAAATGGGTCTTGGCTTTTCAACCATGTTGAATCAGAGCTAATTAGATGAGAATGGACAGGAGATTGGCAAGCTGTTTATCACAAATGTAAGATGTTCCTGGATTTGAAAGATCTACTCTTCATGGGAAAAGAACCAGTTCTCTTGGCAACTAGAAAAAGAGATCCAGCAGAGAGCCCGTGACCTAAAGAGCAAAGAGTGGGTGGAAAGAGCATACGAACCATAGTACCATCCATAAAGCCAAGGCTGTCAAAGCAACTTGCGCCCTAAATAAAAAAGCTCACACCACCGAGAAACAGGTATAGAAGTAGACATGTCATTGCCTGCTGGAGGGAGAGAATGCTTCAAAGATTGGCTCAACCTGACTCTTCCCTTGACATGAGTGTCCTTGATTCCATCCTTCGCACTCTAATTGTCCAGAGTTGCAGTCAATCCTAACCAGCAAGAAATGGAAAAGACCGTATACCAAATGGAAAGAACAAAGCCTTGTGATAGACACTATACTTGAAAACGTCCTAAAATGTAACAATGACGGGCATCAGTCTTGGATCCACAATCTGAGGGGAGGAGGAAGACGTGCGAGGAAATCTCAGTCTTTGCTGAAGACGACAAGTCGGATTGTGTTAATTACAGAATAGTTTCCCTGTTGTCTACTACTGGGAAAGTCATCAGCAGTGGCCTCTTTATTTATCTCCAACCATTAGCTGAAAACTTGCTCATCAAATTGCCGTTTGGATTTCATCCACCTTGAGGTACTGTGCGCCCGACTTTTCATGCATGATAAATGTAAGAGAAAGCTATTAATACCATCAAATCCTAGAGGTGTGCAGCACATAAACAAACTCTCTGGTCTACCATGTTCTTGCTTTCCATTGAATTAACTAACCCCATTTAATAATATTGGGAGCTACCTCTCAGTGAAGAAGGATATGATTGATGAAATTCACCATTGGATTTAATTCACCTACACAGCCAAGGGTGATTGGAAAAAAAATCCAAAAGTTATGGTTTACCAGGCAACGGCGTTCCCCACTTTCCTATATTCGGCTGTGACCTTCAGCAAACTTAAGGGCACTGGAAAAATGCAACCCACTTCTGCAAAAAGCACACAATCCATTGGAAAGATAAGTAAACCATTGTCAGTATTCTCCTCTTGGCCAACATCCGTAGCTTTGAGGCCCTAGGTGCACTCTGCAGACTCTTTTGGATAGTTTACCGGATCCTTGGCATGACACCAGGCTCCTGAAGCAATCGCTCTATTCCAGGGATGGACAGAAGAAAAGAGACGAGTATGCTCTCAAAGTCTCCTTTAAGAAGTGCAACATCGCCACTCAGTTTTGGAAATCACTGGTCCATGACCATTTCAATGAGAAAAGAAGCATTCAGGATGCAGAATGGTCCTGGCCCGAAACATCACCTGTACGATCCCTCCACAAATGCAGCCTGACCTGCTGAGTTCCTCAAGCAGAGTTTGTGTTTTGCTCAAGCATTCAAGGTGTTATTGACAACTTTGAGTTGAGAGCTTACAGCAGGCCAGTAGAAGGAGCAAATAACCGCATCAATTGTATACCCACTCCCACTCACAGCAATCATGCAATTCCTAGTCTATCTGTGCAAGCAGTCTGTATTTGCAACATTGGGCCATCTTGGGACCATTTTTACTGTTTATATCTGGCTTTCATTTGATATTGCAATCTGTTGCTTAGTCTTTTATGGTAACAAAACATTAATTGTATTTCAGTTTCTTGGCCCGAGTCAGAAATTCTGGGCTCAAGTCCAATTCTGGGGGTTGGGCAATAAAAGGCTGACATTTCAATGTAGTAGTGGGGAAGTGCTACATTTATCGGGTAAGACATAAACCAACTCATTGTCTAAGGTGGGAAAAAAAAAATTCTGAGACACTATTTCTGCATAAAGCAGAATTATCCTGATGTTTTGAACAAGAGTAATCCTTGAACCAACAGTTAAAATCTGATTATCATTTTTATTATCATTTCATATCCATTATAATTTTGCCATTTCTAAGAACAACCTGTGTAAATTGGCTACCATGATTCCCAAATTACAATAATGATTACACTTAGACTTATATCAAAGTATTTTAGAAATTATGTAAGGAGATGCATGAATGTAAATCTTTAGAAGGATTTGGTAAGGAGCAGAAATTATTCCACTGTTCAATAAGATAATGGCTTATCTGCTCTTGGCTTCAATTCCACCTTCATACCTGTAGTCCTTGAGTTCCCTGCAGATCAAAAAATCTATCTCACCTTTGAATGTGCTCAACCATTTTGTGATAGAAAGTTCCAAAGATTCACGACCTCAGAGAAGAGATTCCTTCTCATCTCCATCTCGGGTGATTCACAGAGGAAGAGGACTTATCTTTTTGATGCCTTTTCCCCACTGTGGAAAATGTTGATTCTGTTGTGGGGGGACGTTCATGTTGAATTCTATAATGTGTTGTGTCATTTTTTTCTTATTTTTAATTTTTTTCTATGGATGTACGGAAACTTAATTATTTATTTAATGTAAAGCACTTTGGTTTCAACGCGAGTTGATTTAAACGTGCTATATAAATAAAATTCACGTACTCACTTACTAAATACACGAGCTTCAGCCTAAACTTTATCAACTGGTGAACCTCTTGAGGGCATCTACCCTGTCAAGCCCCCTCAGGATCGTACATATTTAGCTAAGAGCACTTTTCATCTTTCTAATCCCTAATGAGTATAGGGCCCAAATTACGTTCCTTTTCCTCTTCAGGGAGTTCTTTCATCCCAGTAATCCTCCACCAAACTTGTTTATTCTCTCCTCAAGAAGTGCACCAGGTTTGATCTTACCAATGCCCTGTATAATCGTAGAAAGACAACTACTTTTACATTCCATCCTCTGCAATAAAGGACAACATACCAATTATTAATTAATTAATCTTAATTATTTGCCATACTTCCAAGGTGGCTTCCTACGTTTCATTTACAATGAATCCTAGATCCCACTGCAACTTAATTTTGTTGTTTTTTTCTCCTCTTCCTACCAAAGTGGGTATCTTCACATTTCCCCACAGTCGGTTCATCAACGTATTGTTGCCCATTCACTCCTATCATCCTTTTGCAGCCTGTGTTTGAGTATAGGAGCAGGGAGGTTCTACTGCAGTTGTACAGGGTCTTGGTGAGACCACACCTGGAGTAGTGCGTACAGTTTTGGTCTCCTAATCTGAGGAAAGACATTCTTGCCATAGAGGGAGTACAGAGAAGGTTCACCAGACTGATTCCTGGGATGTCAGGACTTTCATATGAAGAAAGACTGGATAGACTCGGTTTGTACTCGCTAGAATTTAGAAGATTGAGGGGGGATCTTATAGAAACTTACAAAATTCTTAAGGGGTTGGGCAGGATAGATGCAGGAAGATTGTTCCCGATGTTGTGGAAGTCCAGAACAAGGGGTCACAGTTTAAGGATAAGGGGGAAATCTTTTAGGACCGAGATGAGGAAAACATTTTTCACGCAGAGAGTGGTGAATCTCTGGAATTCTCTGCCACAGAAGGTAGTTGAGGCCAGTTCATTGGCTATATTTAAGAGGGAGTTAGATGTGGCCCTTGTGGCTAAAGGGATCAGGGGGTATGGAGAGAAGGTAGGTACAGGATACTGAGTTGGATGATCAGCCATGATCATATTGAATGGCGGTGCAGGCTCGAAGGGCCGAATGGCCTACTCCTGCACCTATTTTCTATGTTTCTATGTTCCCTCTTCACAACTTACTTTTCCACCTTTCATTATATCATTAGCTAATTTGGTAATAATGTACCCGGTCCCTTCATCTATGTTAGTCATATTATAAGTAGGCCCCTGCACTGATCCTCAACTAATTTCACAATGTAAAATTGAATATACTGAGAATTCCTAATTTTTCCCTGTTTCTGAAATTTAACCAATGCCATATCCAGGCTCTTCTACGCTAAATACAATTGGGAGGGAAAAATAAATGTGCAACAAGACAAATATTATTTTACTATTATCATTGCAAGACAAACAAGCACTTTTCAAAGTAAAAATATAGATTCTGTAAAGAAGTTCAGTGGATGAGAAAAAAAACCCTTTTATTATCTGCAACCTGTGTGCATCTAAAGTACAAATAACTTTTGAGAAAAACTTATTTCTATTCTTGTAAGATTAATGGCTTGTTCAAAATGTATTCCACAATGATCTGACAGATGATATAGAAGCTTCTGGCTTTGTACTGCAAACATAATTGTAGATTGAAAATGATCATGACACCTTCTTGCTTAATTTGGGTTGCATTATGCTACCTGCTGACTCTGGTTTGAATTATTTACTGCATTACAGCCAAATAGGACAGGTGGAACACTCGGTAGGAAATCATTAGAAACTGTGACAGTCTCTAACACGTTGACTTCCAATATGCAGCTTCACACAGTGCTTGTCGCAACAGAACAGTATGACTGTCTACATTGTCATATTTCCAGCCATGAGGAGCTGTGTTTGGAAGTCACCAAGAATAAATCACTAAGCCGGCGTAGTGATTTTTTTTCCATTTTTTAAGACTGACGCAGAATGGGTAATTTGATACTTATGAAAATGCTCCCTCTTGAAAGGTTGAGCTGAAATTTTCAGTGACGGTTATTTTAAGTGAGGGATTATTAAAACAGGTTATTACTGAGGCCAAACAAGAAAAAGGGTTGTCAACTAATCTGGGATAATTTATCCTTGAATGTGAAACGTATCTTTTGCTTAAAAAATGGTAATTCATAATGTTTAGTCTGAAGATAGTTCTTGACTCAAAACATCACCTATCCATGTCCTTCAGAGATGAGATGCTACTGACCTGCTGTGTTACAAGTTCCTATCTGTAGTGGCAGTGGGTCTATGTTTATGAATAGATTATCAAACAAGATTTACATTTGTGCATAATATCTTTCAAATTTATCATCAATAAACATAAATAAATAGAAAAAATATATACAATGGATTGACCTCAGTGTAGCTTAACTACATTGTTTTTTGTATTATTATGGGGTCTGTAGAATATTGGGCGTATTTTATCTTTGAACTCAAATTCGCCACATTTGGGTGGAAATATTCCTTCTAATAGCGTTTCTCATTACTTTGGCTTCATCTGCACTAATCTGCATCATTTGCAAATGCAAAATATCTACATGAGCCCCTCCATCTTCTTGGTATAAGCATCCAGCTGATACAGTGAATGGGAATATGTATTTACACTTCAGTCCTAACAATAATAAGTTATGTTGATATTTTTTTGATTGATTGCATATCTGATCATTTAGTTGAATTGGTTTACAAGTTCTCTCGCATGGTCAGATGAAATTTTATATTTGTGATTCTATGTTTAATCCTTTTTCTCAGCAGTCACTGCAGAACAGCAACATAGCTTTCCCCATGGAGAAAATATCAATTTGGGGTTCCAAATACACTTTGGACCATTGTCCAGATTAATTATTGATTATAAAATAATGATGGAGTTTAATACTGGCATGATCAGCTATGGGTAGCCTGAAAGATGGGATAGGAAAGGAATTAAGAGTTCTTTTACATTCCCATCCACTGTTTCCTTCCAAACATTTACATTTGTTTATGCTAATGTCCAGCATCTCAATATCCTGTTTGAGATTTCTAAATGGGATTTAATTTACACTCATGATTTGGCATTTCCAATCTGCATTTTGATTGTAAGATTATTCAATTTTTAGAGCTGATTAGGTTCTTGTGAATCAATTTAAATTATTTCAATGTGCTATAGGCCGTGTATAAATGCACGCTCTTATTCATGATTTGAATTCTTATTGCAAATTATAAAGCTTTACTGTGTTATTTAAAGTGTATACTTTGTTCTAAAAAAATATTTGATTGTTCCCTTGCTGTTTTTCTGTAAAGATTGTTTTACTACAATGTGCTGTAACAGGTGTCTTTACTTTTCGCTTTCAACTCAATTGGGGATCTATGGTTGATAATGTTCCAAATTTACGAGAAGCCATTATCATCAAGGAAAGTTAGCAGGTGTCCTCTGCTCATGCCATGCACAACTTATTTGCATTCTGGATAGATTTTTCCATTCACCACCAAGTTCATTAAATGTGTTCTTGAGTGTTTGATGAACATCATCAATGCATTTTACTTCTCCTTGGAAGGAAATCAGCAAAATTATGAAGAAATAACTATGTATTAATAATATTTAATGAATAAAATAATGTAGTAAAGATGAAGGACTGGTTAGATGTATGCTAGAAATACATACCACCCAGGCGACATGGAAAGAGATGACGCATAGACCTTCAGAAGCGCTGGGAAAGGATAGAGATAACAGAGATTTTAATATGCAGGGAAAAGGACTGGAAAGAACAAAAAGGAATGCCTAAAATTGCTTCAAAGGCAGGAGAGGTTCAATGGCAGTGAAGATCCAAATCTAAAGTGGTGGTAATAGGTTATAAAATGGATCAAGGAGAGGTATAAGTATGAATAGAAGAATTATTATCTGAAATTGTTGAATGACTGCAATGTGCGCAGTTGAAAAATGAGTGATATTCTTTGAACTTAAATTGAATCAGTGCAGCAGTACAGAAAGTCAAGATGAGAGAACAGAGGAAGAGGGTTAAAACTTGAAGGAGATGGGCAACAAAAGTATGCTTTTGTACTGAATAGAATTGTACCGTAAAATACTCACCTAATCATTTGGCTTTCCAATTGCAGATGAGATCAAGTACAGCATACTCGATTGCAATAACAGGCTTAACTTTGCTTAACTTTGCTTAACTTTTTTTCTCTGATGCCAGCCGGGCAACCTAGGCAGCTTTTTAGGTTGCCAAATGACAGTTTAGGTGGTCATTTAAGGCGGCTTGCATAACGCGTGCGATAATATGCTCGGACGAAGTGCGTAGTTACTGGTCGGAATTATGCTCAATGTAGCATTCACATACTATTTCTGCTTCAAATAAAGTCACAAACTAAACATATTCACCAATTAAGACATAATATATACCACAATGACATGCAGCAAAATTACAATAGAGTATCTCAACTCTTTTTACCCGTTGCAATGAATGCAATTTCTATTATTTCTTTCCACTTCCAAACAAAAATGTGGTTGGATTATTCAGCGTATGATCAACCTTGGTGAGACCAAGCGCAGGCTTGGTGATCGCTTCGCACATCTCCATTTGCAATAACCATTCTGATCTCCCGGTGGCTCAGCACTTCAACTCCCTCTCCCATTCCGAATCCGACCTTTCTGTCCTGGGCCTCCTCCATGGCCAGAGTGAGGCCCACCGCAAATTGGAGGAACAGCACCTCGTATTTCGCTTGGGTAGTTTACGCCCCAGCAGTATGAACATTGGCTTCTCCAATTTCAGGTAGTCCTTGCTTTCTCCCTCCTTCCGCTCTCACTCCCAGCTCTCCCACAGCATACTGTCTCCGCCTCTTCCTTTCTTTTTCCCGCCCCCCGACATTAGTCTGAGGAAGGGTCTCGTCCCGAAACGCCGCCTATTCCTTCGCTCCATAGATGCTGCCTCACCCGCTGATTTTCTCCAGCTATTTTTTCTACCACCCATTCACACAAGTTCAGTTATTCCACTTTCCTCACCCACTCCTGACACATTAGGGGCAATTTTACAGAGACAAGTTAACCTACAAAGTCAATGCGAGAGAGAGATAGAGAGGGGGGCCAAGCGGGGCAAAATGACACGGCTTGTAGGTTACCCGGCGGGACTTTAGGTGGCCATTGGCAACCATTAATTTCGAGCCCTTAATAAGTGTCTGCATGGGAACAGTTTTTGAGATCCTCAATTTTGGGATGGGGGAAAAATATTATGAATATTAACTTCAAGAAGGGAAAGTCAAAGAGACATGCAGGTGTCTTTACTGACGGTATGGTGGTGGAGAGAGTCAGCAGCTGCAAGATTCTCGGCATACTCTGATAACCAGACTGATTCCTGGGATGTCAGGACTGTCTTATGAAGAAAGACTGGATAGACTTGGTTTATACTCTCTAGAATTTAGGAGATTGAGAGGGGATCTTATAGAAACTTACAAAATTCTTAAGGGGTTGGACAGGCTAGATGCAGGAAGATTGCTCCCGATGTTGGGGAAGTCCAGGACAAGGGGTCACAGCTTAAGGATAAGGGGGAAATCCTTTAAAACCGAGATGAGAAGAACTTTTTTCACACAGAGAGTGGTGAATCTCTGGAACTCCCTGCCACAGAGGGTAGTCGAGGCCAGTTCATTGGCTATATTTAAGAGGGAGTTAGATGTGGCCCTTGTGGCTAAGGGGATCAGAGGGTATGGAGAGAAGGCAGGTACGGGATACTGAGTTGGATGATCAGCCATGATCATATTGAATGGCGGTGCAGGCACGAAGGGCCGAATGGCCTACTCCTACACCTAATTTCTATGTTTCTATGTTTCTAATCTGTCCTGTGCCAGCACGGTAACGCAATCACAAGGTAAGTCCCTCAACACTTTTACTTTCTGAATATGAATAGTTTCTTTATTGTCATTGTAACATGAACCATGTACAACGAAATTGTAAAATGTCAGCCAGTCAGTGCACCATTCAAACATTTCTAAAAGCTAACGATACATACAAGGTAAAATATTTAAAAAGATAAACAACTAAAATAAATATCATAAAAATAGCACGCATAAACACCCAGCCCTACATCCTTCTGTCGATTTCATGTATGTATGTATCGCCCCTGTGTTCCTTGGCGGCTACATTTAGTGCCTTTATAGCAGTGGGGTAAAAACTGTTTTTAAGTCTGTTTGTCCTTGTCCTTGTCGATCTGTACCGTCTGCCTGACGGTAACAGTTCAAACAGGGAGTGTCCGGGGTGGGAAATGTCCTTTATAATACTCTGGGATTTTTTGATGCAGCAGGAACTGTGTAAGTCCTCCAAGGTAAGGAGAGGGCATCCGACAATCCTCTGGGCGTTGTCAATGGCCCTCTGGAGCGCTTTCCTCTGAGCCGCTGTGCAGCTGGTGTACCATACGCATACACAGTATGTTAGGAGGCTCTCAATGGAGCACCGATAAAAGGACAGCAGCAGTCTCTGAGTGATGTTATTCTTCCTGAGCACCCTCAGGAAGTGCAGTCTCTGCTGGACCTTTTTCAGCAGCGCAGAGGTGTTCACGCTCCACGTCAGGTCCTCCTCAATATGGATTCCCAGGAAGCGGAAATCCGCCACCCTCTCCACACAGTCCCCTCTGATAATTAATGGTACCATGTCCGTTTTATTCTTCCTGAAGTCTATTATTATCTCCTTGGTCTTTAAGGTGTTAAGGAGCAGGTTATTTTCTCCACACCACACTGTCAGCTGCTCCACCTCATCCCGGTAGGCGTACTCGTCCCCCCCGGAGATGAGTCCCACCACCGTAGTGTCATCCGCAAATTTGACAATGGTGTTGCTGTGGTGGGCGGGGATGCAGTCATGTGTGTAGATGGTGTAGAGCAGATGTTCGAGGATAATCGACATGTCACCAAATACTGTATCGTACTTATACAGGTGTGCGGCGGTGCACATGCTGACAGGTTGCATCAAGGCATGGTTTAATGAAGGAGGCTGCGGAAAGTGGTGGACTTGGGTATTAACCTCCCCGTCATCAAAAGGATTTACAGCAAGTGCTTCCTCAACAAGGCAGCTAATACCATCAAAAACCCAATCCACACTGGCCATGACCTCTTCTCGCCACTACCATCAGGAAGAAGGTACAGGAGCCTGAGAGCCTTTACCTCCAGTTTCAACAGTAGCTTATTCCTATCAACCATCAGTTTCTTGAACCACCTTACAGAACCCCATTCACAACCTGTACCTCGGCACTGAACCAGTACGGATCTTGCATTACTATGGTTGATTTTTGTTTTTTGCATGATCATGATCAATCCTACTTAGAATAACCGGTAATATATTGTATATTTATTTGTTGTTGTTGCGGTTGCTGTGTCCACTGTGCCTTTAAAGCTTGTCTGGTTTTTCTTCGGTCGATATGAAAAAAACATTTGCACTCTTTTTATTCCTCAGACTGAGTGTGATCAGGCAATTTGGGCAGTGATGTGCTCCTCCTGCAGGATGTGGGAGATCAGGGGAACTTCCATTGTTCCTGGTGCATACACTTGTGGAAGTGCTCCCAGCTGCAGCTCCTGACTGACCACATCAAGGAGCTGGAGGTGGAGATATTCAAGATCATCTGAAATGCTGAGAGCATCATAGATAGGAGTTTTAGTGAGGAGGTCACACCTAAGATGCAGGCTGCAGGTAGTTGGGTGACCATCAGGAAAAGTAAAGGATGTAGGCAAGGAGTACAAAGTTCCCCTGTGGCCATTCACCTTAGTAACAGGTATACCGCTTCTGGTACTAAAAGGTGAGTAAAAATGACATTTCAAAGGCAGATATATCGATAGGAAAGATTTAGAGAGATAGGACTAAACACTGGCAAATGGAGCTTAGATGGACATCTTAGTCAGCATGGATGGAATGGGCTGAAAGACTTGTTTCTGTGCTGCATAACACTATGACAAGGGGAAAGTGATGTAAGGAGTTCCTTTCCTTCTCCTCAATCCTTTTCCTTTGCACTCAATCACTCACTCGCGTACAGAATCATTGCAGATTATTTTTTTCAGTCATTCATCTGAAAGGTGAATGTTAACCTTTCTTTTTTGCATCTACTAATATTGATTTGCTGTCCATAGCCATCTGATCCAAGAAAAGGCAGTGCTGGTTTGACAACAGGGCCTTGACTACCTTTATACGCAAACTGTAGGGAGTACTTCCATGTTGAATGTGGTGTATAAATTGATAACCTTTGTCAGATCGTGAATATATGTAGTCTATAAAGGTTTCTGCTATTTATAATGCACAATTAATATGTTTAATAATACAAGGTCAAACTACTTTATTATGGCTAAGAATGTAGTGAATGTTCAGTCCAATGAGGTGCATTGAATGGCTCATTGACATAGCTCCGTGAATCGACGTATACTACCAATAAGTGCATAAATACAAATATATTTTAATATGCAATTTGATATGTTCTCCTATTTACATTAATTATTTTTACAGCAAACCAGTGCCAGTAGATACCTTGACATCAATTTTTCTGCCACTTGTAAAACTGAATAAATTGTTCAATATATACATCAGTAAACAAGATGCGAAGAGTACATATTTTCTGAGCAGTATAGTCAGACATATGGTTGGCACAATTCATGGTTGTTAGGAGTTATAGATTGTATGGTTCGATAGATCATTCCATAAAAGTAGGTCACATCTGCAGTTAAGATTGCTCAAGCAGCGATACAATATATCATGCTCAATTGAGTGTATCTGAATGATTCTTCCTTCTTGATGTTTTTTACTGACTTTATTTGAAAGGAGTACTTTGTATGGAATTGCACATATTTTATCTAATTTCAAAGCAAGCAATGCAGTTTTGTGTGTTTTCCACTGCTGACTTATGTCTGAAATTTTATCCTGCTGTCAACTGGATACAGTATCCTGCCTCGGTCTCTCTCTCTTGCCTTGGAAAATTCATTGGCTGAAATATTATTTTAACATGTTTTTTCTTGACTGTATCCACTGCAAATATTATTAAATCAGGAAACGGTAGAGGTTCTCATCATTTCAATAATCATCTAAATTGGGAAAGAAGCAAAATTAATATTTTTGATGGATCACCTTTTCTGAGTTCTATTGTTTTTGACAAACAAAATTTAGCTCTGAGCTGCATGAAAGTTATGAGAGCAGATGACTAAAAGCTGCGACAAAGCATAGATTTTATGGGACATTTAATGGGGGAAAAGAAAAAAGTTTATAGAGGGAATTCCAGAACTTTGGAGATTTGGTGGTTGAAGACTGCTGTCAAGTTAGACTCTAAATTCAAGGATAACCAGAGGGCCAGAATTGGAGGAGGCTCTTGATGTATTCTTTGTACACGAGGTCATACAGCACTTTTGATCTGCAAACTTGCACCAAGCCATATTCACTCATGTTTGGTGACCTACTTTGGATTTCAGTAAGCAATATCTCAGTTTTACAATTCTTATTCAGACTTTCAAATTCCTCACATCTTCAACTCCTACATTTCTGTGATCTCTTCAAGCCTTACAGCATCTCTCCAACATGATGAAAGATCCACAGCACAATTTTGAAGGAGAGCAGTGAAGTTATACCCAGTGGTGTACAATTGAGTGGGTTACTGTAGTCCAGGTCCATTCTAAGCTAACCTGTATTAACTAGAGAATGTGCTGTGCTGCCTGCTCCTTCATCAACTTGTAGAACTTTGTCCATCAACAGCAACTTTGAAAACTGTGTCAGTGTCACGTGTACAACAATGACACAGCTACATTACCACCAATTTTGTCCCTTGGGCATGAATGTGAAGGAGATTGCTCATCACCTTTAATCTAAATGTGAGCTTTGGAGCAAATATGCATGGCATCGTGAAACAAAAAATATATAACTATAACTGTGATATTGACTAACGTCACCATAGCCTCAGCTTATCTATTGTAGAAACTCTTTCCCATGCTGTTTTATCATGGCAACAAATTTGGCTGGCTTCCCTTATTCAATTCTCCATAAACTTCAGGTCATCCATAACCGCTTCCCATGTCTTAATGCACACAAAGTTTTGTTTTCCCAAGTGTTTGACGATTTATGTTTAGGAAGGAACTGCAGATGCTGGTTTAAATGAAAGATACACAAAAAGATGGAGGAACTCAGCGGGACAGGCAGCATCTCTGGAGGTGACGTTTTAGGTCAAGACCCTTCTTCAGACTCAAGAGAAGGGTCTTGACACGAAACGTCACCCATTCCTTCTCTCCAGAGATGCTGCCTGTCCCACTTAGTTACTCCAGCTTTTTGTGTCAATCTTTGATGATTTATGTTGTTTGTCAGAAAGCATTGTCAAATTCAAACCTCTTATCCTTGTTTTTATATCCTCCGTGGGCTTGTCCCTCCCTACCACTGCTTTCTTTATGAGACTTATAGTACTCAGATGCAGTATTTGCACTTTACATTTCCATTAGTTTCACCTGCAAAACATCAACAGCACAGGCTCCCTCAGTATTGTGCAAGAAAAGCCAGCCTTTTGAAGAGGAATGTGAGCCTCCAGTCTTCTGTCTCTACAGGATTCCACAAACTGAGCCATAGCTGAGACTTAACCACTGCTTGAAGGAATCTAACATTTGCTTATATAATAAAGGAAAAGAGAATTATTTTGAGCATCCATTGAATTACGTAACAATGAAACAGTTGTAAGCAGATTTAGCTGTCTCTAGTTCCGATTGTCATGCTTATTTATATTCAGCCTGGGGAAATAGCTGTTTGACCGCAGGGGGCAGAGCTGATAATTCCACCTGGTGGGCATTATAACTTAGTTCCTTTTTAAAAAAATACGGCTTGTATTTATCATGGTAACAAAAGATAAATAATAATGACTCCAAATGTGTTTTGGCTGTGCTTTGTGTTTGGACAGCATGGGTTCCAGAAAGGATGTGCTCCAGAGCACAATAAACTGATGAGAAAATAGTGGCATACACAACAGGAGAACCTTCAGGATATGGCTTGCCGCTATTAATTGCAGGACTGTAACTGTCATGAAGATAACCTCTGGCAATCAGTCCAAAAATCCAGTAATGAACTTGTCAGCTGTGCTGTCTTGAAGCACACTGGACCTTCTCTGACGCAAACCTCAAATGTGGTTGTGAAAACTCATTCAAATCCTTATGATGTGGTTGAATTTCCCAGAATCTAGCTCACATCTTAAAGCTGCCACATTTTAAAGAAATGCTGCCATATTCTATAATGTGTTTGGATATGCTTTTCTTTCAAAAATATTATCAACCGATACATTGATCACAATGTCACCAATTGGTATTGTGCCGAGAGCTGTTTATGAATGAATATTTCCATCAACTTATTCTGAGATTGCATTTTTACTAAATACAAGAGGCATATGTAGCTTTTTTTTATGATTGAGTCTTTTGGCTGAACTTTAGTAACCATAGAATGCAGAAAAGTACAGGACGAGAACAGATCCTTCGAAGCAAAATGTCTGTGCCGAACATAATTCTAAGATTAACTAATCACATCTGCCTGTGCATGATTCACATCCCTCTAAACCCTGCATATCCACATGCCTATCTAAAAGCCTCTGAGACACCAATATCGCATCTGTAGAAATGTACCTCTTCTAAAAAATAAAATTCTGATTAAGTCACCAGTTGAAATATTGATCCCAGATTTTGAACATTTTTTTTCTGAAAATCGCACCCCTCCTTTATAAAGTTATTATAAATCGCACCCCTCTCATTATAAAGTTGGCTGAGGCTCGCAACCCTGTATTGCCATTCTTGTGCTGTCCCTTTCCTGAATGTTGCTCTTGCAAATGGATGTGATCAGGCTTAATGGCAGAATGTATACAATGAGGGGAGAAAATTAGTATAAGGTCATTTCTGAAATTTGGAAATAAGATCAAGAAAACATTTGCATAGATGATAGTACAGCACAGGAACAGGTCCTTTGGCCCACCATGCCTGCACCGTCCATGATGCCAAATTAAACTAATCTCCCCTGCCTGCACATGCTTTCTTTCACTTCAATCACTGCATTTTCATGCGCCTATCCAAAAGCTTCTTAACCTCCACTATCGTATCTGCTTTCACAGGGTCGTAAATTTATAGGTTGTAAAATGTCTGCCCTCTACCCCATTTTCATTCTCCTTCATGGTAATTACTTGCAAAGAAACCTGATCTGGAATCTTAAAACATTAATCGTAATTTAATTACTGGCATATTTTAAAGATGATTCATTTAAATAGGCACTGAGAAAGATGGAATAGCTTGAGAGAGGCATTCAGCTCAACCCGATACGATACGATACGATACGATACGATACGATACAATTTATTTGTCATTTGGACCCCTTGAGGTCCAAACGAAATGACGTTTCTGCAGCCATACATTACAAACAAATAGACCCAAGACACAACATAATTTACATAAACATCCATCACATTGCTGTGATGGAAGGCCAAAAAAACTTATCTCTCCACTACTTTCATCTACAAACCCTTTGAAATGATGTCAGAACTGATCTAAGTATGTGCTATAACACACTCTGTAGATGCAAACTATCAGATCAGGTCAGTTTACATTTACAGGCACTATGAATCTGACACCACCTGCAGGTTATGGGAGGGGAATATTGATTCATTCAAAATCATTAAAAAAATGCAGATGCTGGAAATCTGAAATATAGGTCTGGAACCTTTCATCTGATCTGATAAGGAAATAAGTGTGTAGGAAGGAACTGCAGATGCCGGTTTAAACTGAAGATAGACACAAAAGGAAACAAGTTGGACGAGGTATCTGCCTGCAATTAAACCATATCCCTCCTTGCTCTGCATATCCATATGCCTATCCAAAAGTCTCTTAAATGCCACCATCGTAGCTGCCTCAACCACCACCTGTAGCAGCACATTCCAGGCACTCGCCACCCTCCGTGTTTAAAACAAAAACTTGCCCTGTACATCTCTTTTAAACTTTCTCCCTCTCGCCTTGAGGCTATGTCCTCTGGTCTTTGATTTTTCCATCCTTGGAAAAAGGTTCCGACTGTCTACCTTCTTTAAGTCCTTCTCCATAGCTACAATCTCACCTAGTTTTGTGGTGTTAGTAAACTTGGAAATATGACATTTGACTCCTTCCCTAATTATTAATGTAGCTTGGGAATAGTTGAGCTCCAAGCATCATCTAATCACAGCTGGTCAGCAAGAGAAAAATCTATTTATTCTCACTCTTTATCTTTGGCTGTTAACTAATTCTCAATCCGTGGCAGTTTAAAACTCTCAGTTCCATGTGTGTTCTCGTTGACCTGTGAGGGACTCTGTGGACAGCTTTCTGAAAATCTTAACATGTGACATTTATCTTACTGGTTACCTCCTCAAAGAATTCCCAATCACTCCCTGTTTCAAAACTCTGGGAGGTTGGGTCCTTGGATTTATTGATTTTCAGTCTAATCATTTTCTTGGGGTCCTGCAATTTGAGAAATCAAAAATCTGCAGAATCTGGAATGTTGAAATAAACACAGGGAACGCCTGAAACATGCAGCGCAAACTTTAGGATGAGAAATAGAGTTAAGGTGCTGGTCGAAATCTTTTCATTAGAAAAATCTGATGAATGTTTTCAATATGATCAAACTTAAATTCACATGTTCTATATTAGAAATGTATTGCTTCTTGAATGTGATTCATCTCCTTTGCATTTTTCGCTTCCATAAACCATGATAGATGAACCTCATTATTTTTCCACCCATGCTTCATGATCTCGTTCAGCAAGCATGTTGAAACATTGAGGAATACAAACGAATGATGAAAGAAAGTTAGTGAATCTTAAAGCAATTTCTATTTAATTTCAAAGCTGAACGGGTTGTTAGTTATAGCGAAGATGTCGCAGAGAGAGCCATTGATCCTTCCACGTTTGATCTATATTTTTATACGTACTTCTATTGTGGATGTTGCTGACAAAGGCAACGTTTAATGCCCATCTCTCATTAACTTTGAGAAGCTCGTGGTGAAGTGCTGCCTTAAGCGCTATTCTACATGTGGCAAAACTATTTCCACAATGCTATTTGGCATTTCCAGAATTTTGACTGCAGCACCATCCAACTCAGGATAGTTTATGACTTGAAGAAGAACACAAAGTTCATGCTCTGACTATGATCTTGCAAGCATGTTATTCATGTGGCTGATCCAGTGAAGTTTCTAGTCAATTGTGGACAGCGGGCATATTTCCCTGTGGTAAGGCCACTGAATGCAAGAAAAGGTAACCATTGGCCAAAGTGGATTTCTTCTTGTCGGCAAGGCATATCTGGGCAGCCTTCAGGTAGGTGCCCGTGTTCTAGCTTGGCTACGTTTGGCATTGGTCTTTACTTCTTTGCAATAGTGTGGCATCCTCTGCTCAATGTTCACTGATAATGTGGAAATAATCAAATTGGCTGAAGACTGGCTTTTGTGACAGTAGGAGTCTCAAGAGCTTGGATCATGTTGTCAGCACAAGATGATTTCTTAAACCTGTCTTTTGAATGCGTACTGTGTTCTGCAGAAAACTTACACATAATGTCAGGACTTTCATATGAAGAAAGATTGGATAGACCCGGCTTGTACTTGCTAGAATTTAGAAGATTGAGGGGGGATCTTATAGAAACGTACAAAATTCTTAAGGGGTTGAACAGGCTAGATGCAGGAAGATTGTTCCCGATGTTGGGGAAGTCCAGAACAAGGGGTCACAGTTTAAGGATAAGGGGGAAATCTTTTAGGACCGAGATGAGAAAAACATTTTTCATACAGAGAGTGGTGAATCTCTGGAATTCTCTGCCACAGAAGGTATTTGAGGCCAGTTCATTTGCTATATTTAAGGAGTTAGATATGGCCCTTGTGGCTAAAGGGATCAGGAGGTATGGAGAGAAGGCAGGTACAGGATACTGAGTTGGATGATCAGCCATGATCATATTGAATGGCGGTGCAGGCTCGAAGGGCCGAATGGCCTACTCCTGCACCTTTTTTCTATGTTTCTATATTTCTATAAGATGCTTGCGGAGCCACCTCCTCTAATTTGTTGAATTTCTACAGCTGGATGTGGCAGTGCTGCAGAGTTAGTCCTGGGAGTACTTTGTGGAGGATGCTAGTACTCTCATTCAGCAGCACCTCGTCCCAAATTGTGGAGCTTCACCAGTTTGGCAATTCATTTTAAATATGTCTAGTGGTATTTCTAGCACTCTGTATTGAACAAAAGTTTGTCACCCAGTTTGTCATTGATAGGAGAGTGAGGGATATGCTGGGATGTAGAATTTATAGGCTGTGGTGATTCTGCTCATTCATTCACGAATCTGTGCATTTATCACAGTGACAAAGCATTAGGAGTGTCATTGATGTAATTGCCACACACAAATTTAATGTCCTTCTATTAACACCAACATTTTATTAACATGTTGGGGCTGTATAAGACTTTGCTAATGCCACATTTACATTGCAGCTGTATAAAATTCTTGTTGGACCGTATTCAGATTATTCTTGTGTTTAAGAACTGCAGATGCTGGAAAATCGAAGGTACACAAAAATGCTGGAGAAACTCAGCGGGTGCAGCAGCATCTATGGAGCGAAGGAAATAGGCAACGTTTTGGGCCGAAAGTTTATTTTTACACAGAGAACGACCGATACTGGAACACTTAGCCAGCAGATGGGATATCAATGTTTAAAAGGTTTTAGACAGATATATGAATAGGCAGAGAATGGAAGGATACATACCCTGTGCAGGCTGATGGGATTAGTTTAGATTGGTATTATGGTAGGTGCAGCCGCACATTGTGGTAGGTGTATTCCTGAGGCCGCTTGGGTTTTCTCCCACATCCCAAAGAGGTGCGGGTCTTTAGCATAATTTGGCCTTTGTAATGAATGAATGAATACGTTTATTGGCCAAGTATTCACATACATGGAATTTGTCTTGGTGCACCGCCCACAAGTGACAACGACATACAGTGACAGTTAAGAAGGACACATAAAACATTAAACATTAATAATAAAACATTATTGATTAAACATGTGAATTAAATAAAATACCAGAGCTAAAGGAGGCTACAGATTTTTGGTTATTGAGTAGAGCAACTACTCGTGAAAAAAAGCTGTTTTTATGTCTGGCTGTGGCAGCTTTGGCAGTCCGGAGTCGCCTTCCAGAGGGAAGTGATTCAAAAAGTTTGTGGCCGGGGTGAGAGGGGTCAGAGATGATCTTACCCGCTCGCTTCCTGGCCCTTGCAGTGTAAAGTTCATCAATGGAGGGAAGGTTGCAGCCAATAACCTTCTCAGCTGATCGGATGATTCGCTGCAGCCTTCGGATGTAGTGCTTGGTGGCTGAGCCAAACCAGACCATAATGGAGAAGGTGAGGACAGACTCTATGATGGCCGTGTAGAATTGGACCATCATTGCTTGGGGCAGATTGTGCTTCCTCAGCAGCCGCAGGAAGTACATCCTCTGTTGTGCCTTTTTGACTGTGGAGTTGATGGTAGCCGCCCATTTAAGGTCTTTGGAGATGATGGTTCCCAGGAACTTAAAAGACTCACCAGTTGTGACTGTGGTGTTGTTGATGGTGAGTGGAATGAGAGGAGGGGGAGCTCTCCTAAAGTCTACAATCAATTCCACTGTCTTAAAGCATTGAGCTCCAGGTTGTTTGCGATGGCACCAGGACGCCAGCTGTGTCACTTCCTGTCTGTAGGCAGATTCTTCCCCATCCTGGATCAGTCCAATCAGGGTTGTGTCATCCGCAAACTTGAGAAACTTGACAGGGGAGTCAGTGGAGGTGCAGTCATTGGCGTAGAGAGAGTAGAGGAAAGGGGAGAGTATGCAGCCTTGTGGTGCTCCTATGCTGAGGGTTTGCAGGTCTGAGATGTGCTTTCCCAGCCTCACATGCTGTCTGTCAGGAAGCTGGTGATCCTCCGACAGAGGGGTTCAGGCATAGTCAACTCGGAAAGTTTGGAGTGTGGTAGCTCTGGCACAATGGTGTTGAAAGCAGAGCTAAAATCAACCAGCATTAGTCCCCTGGAGGTCTAGGTGCTGCAGGATGAAGTGCAGGCCCAGGTTGACTGCGTCATTACAGATGTATTAGCCCGATATGCAAACTGCAGAAGGTCCAGCAGTGGGATCGTGATATTTATCACCTTGGCCAGCACACGCCTTTCAAGAGGGTCTTCATGACTTCAGAGGTCAGTGCGACAGGCCTGTAGTCATTAAGACCAGTAATTCTTGCCTTTTTGGGTACAGGGACAATAGTGGAGACTTTGAAGCAGGCAGGGACAGTACAGGTTTGCAGGGACGGGTTGAAAATGTCTGTGTAGACCGGTGCCAGTTGTTCAGCACAGAGCTTGAGAGTAGAGGCGGAAATATTGTCCTGTCCTGGAGATTTCCGGCTTTTCTGTCTTCTGAACAGCCTCTCCACCGCCTCTATTTTTATTGTTGATGATGGAGAAGTGATGTTGTGCAGCACGGAGGGGATGGGTAATTGGGTGTGAAGTGGTGATTGGAGAGGGGTGGGTGGGAAAGGGTCCAGTCTTTTCAGACTGGAGTCTTGCTTTAAGTAGGTGTGAAGTGGTGAATGGGGAGGAGTGGGTATAGAAGAGTCCAGTCTTTGCAGACTGGGGTCTGGCTGTGTTGGTTGTGGAGGGGATACCGGGGTTACGTTTCTGCTTGTCAAACCTGCAGTGGAACTCATTCAGGGCATTGGTCAGCTGACGATTGTCCAAAGAGAAGGGGGCTTTCCTCTTGTAGCTGGTGATTTCTTGCAAGCCCTTCCAAACTGAAGAAGAGTCACTAGCTGAGAACTTGCTCCTCAACTTCTCAGAATACCTTTCCTTGGTAGCTCTGATTCCTCTTCTTAGCTTGTGCTTGGCCTGACTGTAGAGGTCTGCATCCCCGCTCCTGTAGGCTTCCTCTTTAGACTGTCGGAGCTGTCTGAGTTCTGCAGTAAACCAGGGTTTGTCGTTGTTGAATCAGGTCCGGGTCCTAGTTGGAATGCAACTGTCCTCACAAAAGCTGACATATGATGATACAGTGTCTGTATACTCATTGAGACTTGTGTCAATTAAGCCCTCTTGTTTTTGGGAGTGGATGTGAGTGTGGGATACAATAGAACTAGTTTGATTGCGTGATCAATGATCAGCGTGGATTCAGTGTACCGAAAGGCCTGTTTTTATGCTGTATTTCTAAGATAAACTGTTTTGCACAAAGGGTGGTGGGTATATGGAACAAGCTGCCAAAGGAAGTTGAAGCAGGTACAATAAAATATTAATAAAACAACAAAACAGAATGTAAAAGACTTTTGGACAGGTACATGGATAGGAAAGATATAGAAGGTTATGGGTTAAAAGTGGATAAATGGGACTAGCTTAGATGGGGCATCTTGGTCGGCATGCACAAGTTGCGTCATAGAGCCTATTTGCAGGCTGTACGACACTGTACAATTCCTTGATTTACCAGAATTTATATTCCATTATCAAATGTGAGCCATTTCTCCAAAACAAAGGCACAAATGCTTAAAAATACATGGGATCTTTAAGGCATTTTGTGCATACTTAATCATTCAAAAATTGGAAAAGAGTATGTTTTTGTTTCTTTCCTTTGTAGAGGAAGTGAGCAGCAAGTTCTGTTGTCTTCACTCACCACTCGATGATGGTCTTATTTATTTTTCCACAAACAAACAAACCATTTCTATTTGTGTAGGAAAGAACTGTGGATGCTGGTTGAAATCCATTTCCATTTGTTTAGTACTTCGACTCATCTGTTCCTGAAACTCTCATCCATGTTTTTGTAGCCTCCGAAAACGACTCAACAATGTAGTTCCTGGGCTAGTCTCCTACACTCTGCCTTAAACTTGGCACCCAAATCTCTGTGGTGTAATGTCCTAATTTGGCCCGTTCACCTATTGCTCCTGTGATTGCTGTTGCTCACAGTAGAGCTGCAACTGGATTAAAAAAAAAAATTTAAGGCATGTTTTTAAATCGTTCCACGGTATTGCCATGGAGTAGAGTCATACAGCACAGAAACAGGTCCTTCGGTCCAACTTGCCTATGCCGACCAAGATGCCCCATCTACGCTGCTCACATTTGTCCCCTATCCCTCTGAGTCTTTCTTGTTAATGTACCTATCAAAATGCCTTTTAGAAATTGTTATAGTACCTACACCAACTACCTCCTCTGGCAGCTCGTCCATCCACCCATCACACTCAGTGTGAAACAAATGCCCTTCAGTTTCCTGTTCAATCTTTCCCCTCTCACCTTAAACCTAAGTCCTCTGGTTCTTGATTCCTCTACTCCCCTTTACTGCCTCTATTATCTTCTCACGCGTGTAACGCTTTATCTATTTTTCTCTAATTCTGGCTTCTTGATAATTCCTAAATTCAAAATTGCTCCACCTTTGGTCCGCCTGCTTTCAGGTGTCAAGCAATTAAGCTCCATAATTTCCCTCAACCTCTCTGGCTACCTTTTCAACTGTATAATCAAGCTCATAATCGTCTGCACAATTTTACCATACGTGCACTGTCATAAGTTTTTGAACAATGGTCTCATGAAATGCCTTGGAGCGTTTAACTGTCGTAGTTAAATGAAGGTGCAATATAAATGAATGCTGTTGTTGTTCAATTACCTTGCAACATATTATTCCATCTAATCCAATCCCATCTTGTTTGACACTACAGGGTAATATCTCTGATGTTGTATTTGATAATTATTGCAATTAAAAATATGTTGAATAATCTAGTTGAGTAAATCTAACACTATTCAAATATTAAATTGATCATTAGTATGTGTAATATTGATTTAATGGACACTTCCAGTTTGATAGTTATGATTAACTGTTCCACCAGGGTGATTCAAAGCAGTAAAAATAAAATGTAAAAAATGCATTAATTTTTCAGACATCAAATTCAAACATGTTTCATATTCAATCCAAACATTATCTATGGAATAATAGATAGAAGGATACATGATGTGGTAAGCTTCCTTGAACAATCATACTTTAAAATACACTGTTTTCTCTATTTTGTTCAGCTGTGATTTGGGCTCCGTCTGAACCAGATATCTCATATCAGAGCCAATCTGTGGTGGCATCTGTGTTCTGCCAAGGTCGCATTATGCCACCTGAGCTAAACAGAGGACGCAGAGCTTCTGTTTGTTTTTCCTCACAACGGAAATTTGGGAATTCACGTCACGGTCTGGTGATGTGCACATAAGTTAGGCTGGCAATCAGAAATATCTCCCTCCTATCATTTGGATGAGATTTTAACCTAAACACAAGAGGCCCAATTTGCAATTTTTTAATTAAAGTGAGAGGTATGCCTGAACTAATAAGACAAGATTAGATTATCTGGTTATCATCATATTGCTGTTGATGGTTGTTTGCTGAGTGCTATTGCCAATTAAATGCACCGTACAGTAAAATACACCACAAAATGACTTTTCCTAATAACCATACATTATTAATCACAATTAGTTCAAACAATTCAGAAATTAATTCAAACAAGATTCATTAACTCTTCAGTTTCACATCTCTTTTAGTTACACAGCTCTTTAGTTTTTTTTCCACAACTTCCAAAACCCACTAGCTGCATTTAGTTATTACCCACTCTTCATAGACCTGGCCAAGGTTTGATCTTGGCGCATACTTCTCCGAGACCCTGTCTCTGAGTCATCTTCAGTGATTGGACTGGAGTCACTGCTGTTGGTCATCTCAGCTTCACTTCTTTATACATCTCTACGCATGCCTTGAGGATGTTTTTTTCTTTATTGACAATTATAAAGCTTTACATCCAATTTTTTCCAAACAAGTAGCTTTAACTTCAAATTCATACTAGCATTATTCCACAATTACTTCAACCATTTGCTCTTTTAATTGTCAATGTGTGTGTTTATGCTTTTGCAATTTATTAAACTGTCCCTTCAACAAATTGTCAGTTTCCAAAACACTCCCATTTATTTATCCTGTTCTCAAAGATGGTTCACAATGGGATAGTTCCCAGTGGGATATAAAGTTGTCACAGCTATGTTCTTCTCTGTGATACTGACCACGTGTTGTTCATATCACCTTCCTTCACTATGCTTCTTTCTTCATGCCTCCTAGCAGCTCTCTCGAGTCAGTAGAGCATCCTCCCACAGCCAGCTGGGATACCTCACATCCCTCTCTCTGGCTGCTACAGTGCAAATTGGCTTCCATGTTTCTTGCCCACAACAGTGCAACACTTCGGAACTTTAGTCTGTAAAGCAGTTGATAAACATTGCTGCATTAAAAAGACATTCAAGTTTTTTCTCTAACAATGCAAGTGCTCTGTTTAAGAAGCAATGTTTTACTCTTCTGATAAAGTAAAGTGATGTCCTTTAAAATCATAAAGCACAGTTATGCAACAATCTCAATGAACATCACAAAAGCAAGGTCATGATTTTATAGGTGTTACGACTATCACATCTCTCATATTGCAACTGCCTTAATAGTTTTAAATTGGCAACAAAATGTTCTGGTGACTTTGAAACCTTTGTTTTGCGGCATTTTAGAAAATTATTACAATAAATTGGTTCATGTTCATCCAAGGAAACCAAAATCCATAATTTTAATGTCAGTTGGATACATTCATTCAAATACTAAGCTGCAAAACTGAGATTAAAGATTAGTTTATAGTAACATTAAAATTTTAGTATTTACCAATGTCAGCAAGTTTCTTTACCGCAAGTTGAATGTTTCAGGATAGATAGACGATATGTAGAGAGCCATGAGCTGTAGTTTGTGTTTAATAATTGACAAGTAATTAAACTGTCCATAAGTTTTTATGAGTTACATAAAATTATATGGCATTAAGATTTCTCATGTTCTGCTCATGCGATACTTGTTAAAATGTAATGCAAATGATGCAAGTTCAGAGAAGATGATGTCATTATGGTCTCACAACCACATCAAGACATGAGAAGCAGGAACAGAATTGGGTCCAATGGAGGTTTAGGAGTTGGCTTGGTCACTAAGTTGCCTATCCTCAACCTTATCCACTTTACTGCCCCAGTAAACATATCTTTTGATTTTCTTAAGTGTCCAAAAGCTATTTAGACTCAAATACCCTCAGGAACTGAGCATCTGTTGTTCCCTTGAAATAGACCAATCCCAAAAATCCTTTGAGTGTAGAAATGCGGAAGGCAGGTGCACCTTTAAATAAGGTGACCAAAACTGCATGTTCCACTTATTCTGTGAGCTCCCCAAAGACTTGTGGAATTGTAGAAATACTCTCTTGTCCACGTACTGCAATCCACTTGCAATAAAGGTTAGTGTAGAAATTGGTTGCCCCAGTTACATTCTGCATTTAAATACAAACACATCCAGATCCTCCTCTGAACCAATATTTACTAGTTTCCCACAAATTGGGAAAAAAAGTTGATTTATTTTCCCAATCCAAATTATTTCCATCACGTTATCCCATACCATGTTCCATCTGCCACTTTAAATTCCCACTCACTTATTCTTCTGAGTCCTCCCTATTGTTCTTTTTTTTCCACAATCTATACATTGCCAGCAAATGTGGATACATTTTCCTTTGCCTTTTAATGTAAGTACGGGATGTCCTTAGAGAGATGACAGCATTTTGGCTGAGCTCAACTTTAAACAATTTTTAGTAGCTTTGTCTGCCCATTCTTCAAGCTTGTGAGAGCTGTTGTACTGCTGTAAGTAAGAATTTCATTGTTCTGTTTCGGGACATGTGACAATAGAATGCTCTTGACTCTTGAGAGGTGGTGGGGAAAAAAGATTAGGAATGAGGATGAGGGACGGGGAAAATGTGAATGCAGGTTATACCTAGAGAGAGAGGCTTAAATTTCCTCAAGCTTTGCACTTAGAATTTTTGGCAAGGATTTCTTCTGTTTATAGGCTCTGATGCTTTGTAAAGCAGAGGGATATAAATTCTTGTGTGTGGAGATGTTTTAGTTTTCTGTTTAACAAGGCTAGCATTCATGTAATCTTATAATTGAATAGTTCGCTCGAACTCACTCCAAAGAATTCTTATCTAAGTATTGAGATGCTTTTCTACTTCCCAAGTGAGAAAACCTTATGAGTCCTTTGAGCAATGTCAAAGGCAGTTCAGGCATGCAGTATAGCCAGGAGCGAGAAGACATTTTCACCCCATTGAGTGCTTCAGGATTCAAACCTTGGTCATGGATGTGAAATAATATTTTGGCTGTTCATGCTGTTATATCATTAGTAGCAGGTGGGCATTCAATTTTACTTTTCTAAGTTTCTTTTCTTTCCCATTTGAAAAGCACTGACCACATAAAAACATTGTTGCAAATGGTATGAAGTATTTTTTCCCAAATAACGCATATAATATGGCATCACTGTCAGATTTCAGTTGTGATTCACCTAAGAATCAGGCTGTTAGATCTACAATTTCCTCCAGTGGCTTACAGCCATCATCATTCAAAGCCAACCTCAACTTTGTAAAGGAAAGAACTGCAGATGCCGGTTTAAATCGAAGGTAGACACAAATGCTCAGTGGGACAGGCAGCATCTCTGGAGAGAATGAATGGGTGACGTTTCGGGTCGAGACCCTTCTTCAGACTCTTTCTGGAGGACATGGATAGGTGATGTTTATTTTCTGGAGGACATGGATAGATGATTTGTATTTTCTGGAGGACTCAACTTTGTAAAGATAATGTGAACTGTATCCTATAGATTGTAGTGCAGCGATGTATGCTGTATACCATTACTGCACTCATTTATCAACTATGTAAAGATGAAATTGTAATAACTTATTTCATTTAAAATTTAAATTTCTTCTGCAAGAAAATGGTTTAGGGAATTGCAGATTTATAAAGTGGATCCATTTACATTTGCCTGATATTCTTCATTTGATTATCCACGCTGACTTCTATTCCATTCTAATCCTGCTATCTGTGAGTAGTCTGATGAGCTTGGATCCAAGCTGTGTATTTTGTGTTTTCATCTCCAGGAGCTAGGTTGAATGTGCCCAATTGATTTCACGTAGCAAATGGGGAAAGTCCGATCCTTGCACAGGGCTGAATTCCAATAGGGAAAATGTAGCAATCATTCATATTCAGTAGCTCAAAACATAATATTAATTCACTCTAGAAATTCATATATACCCTAAGTACAAATATAGGTGCAAAATATTTTATGGGTGTCGACTAACATTTAATGAGAACGATAAGATAGAAATGAATTTATCCCAAGAGGGAAATTGATCTGCCAACGGTCATAAAACACAAGATACATGAAACATGAAATTAAAGTGATGAGTGGAAAGGATTGGGTATGTGCAAAGATTGGGGGGGGGGGGGGGGGGGGGGGGGGAGGGGGGGGGGGGAGGTCAGTCTACCCCACGACAAAAGGGGGAGGAGTTGTACAGTTTGATCACCACAGGGAAAAAGGATCTCCTGTGGCTTTTTGTACTACAACAAGATGCAGTACAGAATGCCACAATATGTTTATCTTAACATAACAGCACTTATGTAGTAAAGCTTATGTGTGCAAGCAAGCACTGGTTCATATGTTGTCTGCTCTAAAAATAGAGTTCTATTGATCACAGCTTTTTCAGCCATTTCAGGATTCACCCTCAGCTAACTGCCTTTGTATCATATCTTTCTGTTGCTTTTATAAAGAGCAGTGTAAGCTTGACAGTTAGTCTGCAGTTTCTCACATTTCACCATGTAAAAGTTGAAACTTTACTGAACAATCAACCTAAATGTTATTGCATGCATAATGGGGAGAGAACAAATTTGGGCACTTTTTTATGAGCAAGCGATATTTTCCCCTGCTCAGTAAGCAAATAATGGTATTGTGGATGTAGCTATATTGTACCATGTAATATCATTAAGCCTCAGTAATGCATCTTAGATAACGCAATTTATTATTTTGAGCAGAAACAAAGTATGGATGCAATTAATTTCACGCTGTAATGATTGATTATATTTGAATGAGATTTAAAATCTTCCAAAAAACACCAATTTTCTTCAGTTGTTTATAGGATATCAAACCCTTGAAACGCTAATGTAATAAATAACCATCCTCATTTTTGACATTGTATCCAACGTGTAATGCTTTTCAAAGATTTATGCTCATTAATTTAATAGGATTTGCTTTGACACTGTCACTTCTGGTGCTACACTGCATTGGACATAGCAAAGTCCGTACTTCATGGTCATGTACTTCATGTAATCACATTTCTTGGCATTCTGCATATTGAAATGTTGTGTACCATTCACATGCTGTGCACATATTGCAAAAATATTTCAGAACTTTTATTGATCCAGCAATCACAGATGTTTGGCGGGATGGATTTCAGCTCCGCAAAGCTTGTTAAATGTTTTTCACAAGAAACACTTCAATCAAGTGAAATTATGCTGAATATCCAATCAAAAATTCATTGATTGAAACAGACTCATTTAAAGGGGTGACAGAAGAGGCACTTCAAATTTACCTGGGAGATCTATAATTTATTTTCTCTTTCTCCTTTCTCAGAATGTCTTTAGCCATTTGTAATAGCAACACCCTAAGGTGGTTACTCAAATATTTTACCACTGTAATACAACACATACATAATTTATATGTTCAACGTTTCAAATAGAAAGAGATTCTCAAATATCTCTCCACCTGCACAGGTCCTGTTCTGAGAAGTTGTTATTTTTTGTCAAGGGACAGTTTCTTACCTAATTCCAAAGGTTACCCTGAACCTTTTGTGGTTTCTTCATTGCTTTTGTGCAGTGTGAGATCTACCTTTTGGAAGTCTGTACCCTGTCACATAGCCTTGCATAGTCCATTTGGTGCATTACTCTTCAAAGATATTGGAGGATTCTTCAGAAATCATATTGGTCCATCGTCTCCATTACTTACAGGTTTTGAAGCCAAACATAGAGAGATCAGAGGGGATGTTTAAAAAAAAAACCCACAAATGACCAAAGGGAGAATACTAGATTAGGTTGGTAGCTAGCATCGAAGAAAATCAAACAGTCCTCTGGAGGCAAACGAATATTAAATTATATTTTCCAATCTAATGTTCCCTGAATCCAGCGGATTTGGGGAAAATAAAACCAATGCACCAATTATCTTGATTGAAGCTATCGGCCAATCCTTGAATGATGCCCATCATGACCAGAGATAGACACAAAAAGCTGGAGTAACTCAGTGGGACAGGCAGCATCTCTGGAGAGAAGGATGGGTGACCAGAGACTAGTTTGCACACAGCTTCAACAATGCGCTTACATTAACTGTGTGATTATAAATTTCCCGAGTTCCTCCTTCCCACCTAATTTTGGATTTACAGCTATTACTGAGATGTTCGTTGTAAGGCACCTTTTAGTTGTTTTGCATATCTTTGAGCCACTGCTTTAATTTTATGGCCAATTGCATAGCTTTGATCATTTCTTTGTTCATTTCTTTCCTTAGATGATCATGGTGCTCCACTTCAACTCTGCACTAAAACAATTCCATTGTCACATTAGCCACTTGGTCCACAATTCCCAGATTGCCTTTCTATATATTTACAATATACCAGACTGTCACTGGCACCCAGCATCCATGCGTCCAAGGAGTCTGTTCACAATATTCTTACTTGCATTCTCTGCTCATGAATAGTGGGATGTTCACAGGGCTGTGAAGCTGTCTTAGCTGAAAGCTGTCTCAGTTATGCTCTGATGCCAATACTAATGAGGAATCCAAATGACAACGGGACCAAATGAAAAGTCCCTTTTCATGGTTCACCGGCTGCTTATTCCTAGTAACCCCCCCCCCCGCCCCTATTTTCTCCCTCTCCCACTCTCTTTCCCCCTCTCTCCCCCGCTCCCTCTCTCTTTCTCACTCTCTCCCCCCCTCCCGCCCTTCAACCCAACTTGCCCACACCGGCTAACATGTCCCATCTACACTCATCCCACCTGCCAGCATTTGGTCCATATCCCATCAAGTCAAGAGAGTTTATTGTCATGTGTCCCAAATAGGACAATGAAATTCTTGCTTGCTGCAGCACAACAGAAGCATAAATACAGAACAGTTCAGTGTGTCTATATAGCATAGACCATATATATACACATAAATAAACAGATAAAGTGCAATAGGCTGTTATAGTTCAGAGTTTGTTTGATGACGAGTTTAATTGCCTGATGGCTGTGGGGAAGAAGCTGTGGGGATGAACCTGGATGTACCATATTTCAGGCTCCTGTGCCTTCTACCTGATGGCAGCGGAGAGATGAGTGTGTGGCCAGGATGGTGATGGTCCTTGATGATGCTGGCAGCCTTTTTGAGGCAGCGACTGCAATAGATCCCTTCGATGGTGGGGAGGTCAGAGCCGATGATGGACTGGGCAGTGTTTACAACTTTGTGCATTCTTTTCCACTCCTGGATGCTCAAGTTGCCGAACCAAGCCACGATGCAACCAGTGCACCTGTAGAAGTTCGAGAGAGTCCGCTTTGACATACTGACTCTCCGTAATCTTCTCAGGAAGTAGAGGCGCTGATGCGCTTATCTTTATAATTGCATCAATGTGCTGGAACCAGGAAAGATCTTCGGAAATATGCACGCCCAGTAATTTGAAGTTCTTGACCCTTTCCACCATCGTCCTGTTGATATAAACGGGATTGTGGGTCCCTATCCTACCCCTTCCAAAGTCCACAATCAGTTCCTTGGTTTTGCTGGTGTTGAGAGCCAGGTTATTGTGCTGGCACCATTTGGTCAATCGGTCGATCTCACTTCTATACTCCGCGGGGGAAAATGGAGGAGGACTGACTAAACTGTGTGCCTTCCACCACAGTGATGAATGCTGTGGTGGATGTTTGTGTTAAATTTTTATTGTGAATTGTGTTCTTTTTTATTGTACCGCTGCTGGCAAGTAAGTGCATTTCACTGCACTTTATTGTGTATGTGACGAATAAATCTGACTATTCACTATACTCTGACTCGTCACCATCAGTGATTCGTCCCACAACAGTGGTGTCGTCGGCGAACTTGATGATGGAGTTCGCACTATGACCGGCTACGCAGTCATGAGTATAGAATGAGTAAAGCAGGGGGCTGAGCACGCTGCTGTGAGGTGCTGATTGTTATCGAGGAAGACACATTTCCACCAAGACTGTGGTCTGTGGATGAGGAAGTCGAGGATCCAATTGCAAAGGGATGCGCAGAGACCCAGATCTGAGAGCTTGGTAACCAGCTTGGAGGGGATGATCGTATTGAACGCCGAGCTGTAGTCAATGAATATCAGCCTGACATGAGTTTTTGTTGTCCAAGTGGTCCAGAGCGGAGTGGAGAGCCAGTGAGATCGCATCCACCGTTGATCTGTTGTGGTGGTAAGCGCACTGCAGTGGGTCCAGGTTCTTGTCGAGGTAGGAGTTGATATGCGCCATAATCAACCTTTCAAAGCACTTCATCACCAGAGATGTTAGTGCCACTGATCGATAGTCATTGAGGCACGTCACCTTGCTCTTCTTGGGCACCGGTATAATTGATGCCCTTTTAAAGAAGGCGGAAACCACAGACCTCAGATGTGAGAGGTTGAAAATGCCCGTAAAAACTCCAGCCAGTTGGTCCGCACAGGTTTTTAGAACATGACCGGGTATGCCATCAGGTCCAGGCGCTTTCCGAGGGTTCACCCCCCTGAAGGATCTTCTGACATCGGCTTCTGTGACTATGACTGAAATATCATCACGGCGAATGGGGGCTCGGAAAGACACATCAGTATTCTCCCTATCAAAGCGTGCGTAAAACGCATTGAGCTCGCCAGGGAGTGATGCTTCGCTGACAATTGAGCTGCTTCCTGATTTCGCCTTGTAGGAGGTTGTCAGACCTGTCCTATCCATGTACCTGTCTAACTGCTTCTTAAATGTTGAGATAATCACTACCTAAAATACATGTTCCATACATCTACCACCCTTTGTGTGAAAAGGTTACCCCTCAGAAATCTTTTCCCCTTCATCTTACACCTATGTCCTCTGGTCCTCAATTCACCTACTCTGGGCAAGAGACTCTGCATCTACCTGATCTATTCCTCTCATGATCTTATATACCTCTATACTTCTACACTAAATACTCTGGCTGATGAAGGCCAATGTGCCAAAAGCTTTTTTGACCAACGGATCTACGTGCAACTCCACCTTCAGGGAGCTATGCACCTGCAATCCTATATCCCTCTGCCCGGCATCAGTGCTTCTTAAACTGGTGAATGGTTCACCCAAGGGTGAATGAAATTATTTTGGGGTGAATGAGTTAATTTATGTTTTTTGCTCATGTGACATTATTAAATTCTGTTAATTTACTTGCTGTGTTGTGAATTTTTAGTAGTTAAGAGTTTTTGTACTTGCAGAACCTTTACTTCTAAACTCAACCATAACTCATGTGTTCATTTTCATTTTATCCATTCTGATAATTTATTATTTTACTTGCTCCTGATTGGCGATGTATTTTAGGAGGTACATTCAAGCTGATGTAAACAGATTTCCCAGAGGTACAAATAAGTAGCTAGACATTTGACAAGCTTTATGTACAAGCTAAAGAAGTAAAAGTGTGTTGCAGCATTAACATTGCCAGCACATGAGTGGGTGATCCATTGAAAATGCACCTCTTGAATGACTATAAAGTGATTGTAAGACAACTGCTGATATTGCAGATATGAAAACTGCATCTGCAGCACGAACAGTTATTACAGAAACCACTTTAACCAGCTACTGCTTGATGTTAAGCACATAAATCTATGTGCTTTGATGACATGTGACTAAAATATACTTGTTCGTCCACATGAGTTGTGTCCAATTCTGTTTCGCTTTAGTCATGGATATATTTTTTAAAAGCCTTAACGTAATTTAAAATAAACAATGTTAAGACGTGTCTGAATCTATGCATCATTATAGCATATCTCGATGATCCAACTATAAAACCAAATTACAGTCCTTTTATGTTATAGGATCATGTTGATATAGGTTTGCACTTTAAGCTTGAAATACACAAGTTAGGAAATATTAGACTATGTATTGGTCTCTGTTTCCTTTCTCTTTTTTCACTACCTGTTGCAGTCATGTATGGTTGATTGTACCTGGATAGGATACAAAGTACCAAATGATGCATTTAATGCTTTGTGAACAGTGCAAGTGTAGAGCACTCAATCCCACACAACATTTTGGCAGATTTGGAAAACCCACCTTAAAGCCCAATTTGAACCTATATGTTTCAATATTTGCTTTTCCACTCCAACTCTTTGTAAACCAGCTAAACACAGACGTCAAAGTTTGTTTTCACAAAGGTGTAAATTCCCACTATGTGGTTACAGCCTCTCCTCAATAATTCAATGGTGACCCAAAATGTATTAATGGATTATCCATCAATTGCAGTCTGAGCAACAAAACTTCCCATATATTATTTTTTAACGTACCACATGTTTCAACTATTCCTACCAGTGCCTCTGATCTGCCTTTTATCCTCATCCTAGACGTTCTCTCTACTATGACTGATAGGGTCCTCAGTTATATCTGCCTTATTTTACACATTTCTGCTGTCATACCTTTCACCCAATGAGTCTTTATTTCAGTGGATCCTCATCTGCCAGTTAGCCATGGAATTATAGAACTATACAACATGGAAACTGACCCTTGGACCCACCTTGTCCATGTTGACCAAGTTGGCATTATGAG
The DNA here is from genome assembly GCF_010909765.2 of Amblyraja radiata. Taxonomy (NCBI): domain Eukaryota; kingdom Metazoa; phylum Chordata; class Chondrichthyes; order Rajiformes; family Rajidae; genus Amblyraja; species Amblyraja radiata. Next base: position 8,137,715 of record NC_045975.1, read on the forward strand.
TTGTGTAATATACAGGCATTTGGGCAGGCGAGGGCTGGTTCGGGATAGTCAGCATGGTTTTGTAGGTGGGAGGTAGTGTCTCATAAATCTGATTGAGTTTTTTGAAGACGTGTCCAAAAAGGTCGATGAAGGCAGAGCGGTAGATGTTGTCTACATGGATTTAACAAGTTTCCGCATGGTAGGCTGCTCTGGAAGGTTAGATCATATGGGACCCAAGGAGAGATAGCTGAATGGATAGCAAATTGGCTCCATGGAAGGAAGCAGAGGGTGATGGTGGAAGGTTGCTTCTTGGACTGGAGGCCTGTGACTAGTGGTGTGCCTCAGGGTTCGGTGCTGGGCCCGTTACTGTTTGTCATCAACATCAATGATTTGGATGAGAACATACAAGTCAAATTGAATGAGGAAAAATATCCTCATGCATACAATTAGTTTAGTTTAGAGATACAGTACGGAAGCAGGCTCACCGGGTCCATGCCGACCAGCGATCCCCACACATTTACACTATCCTACACGTTCTATGGACAATTATTACATTTACCAAACCAATTAACCTACAAACCTGTACATCTTTGGAGTGTGAGAGGAAACCGAAGATCTTGGAGAAAACCCACGCAGGTCACGGGGAGAACGTACAAACTCTGTACAGACAGCACCCGTAGTCGGGATCGAACCTGGGTCTCCAGCGCTGTAAGGCAGCAGCAACTCTACCGCTGCGCCACCGTTCCGCCCTGCTGTTTGCCCAAACTCTCGTGTAATTCTAAATTCTTAAAGTTACACAAAACACGGTCAGTTTCTCCATAAGATTGTTTGATGGCTTCCCTAGACAATGCCTCACATCTTCTTTCCCTTATTTACAGATTGTTTTTTTCAGCTTGAAGCATTGTCAGCAATTCTCTCGTATCTTGCAGTTCTTGAAAAGTGCCAAAGGCCTGCAAACGTATTGCACTCTGCTCCATAATAGCTGCAGAGTATTCTGCCTCCATTTTGTGGGAGCAGTCTGGCTTCTTATGATTTTCAATTTCTTACTGTTGTTGTGTACAATACTCATCATGTCTTTGAATATAGTAGTAAGCCACATATGCTAACAATTTAATAGTCTTATCTACTTTATTCTTCTTTTGATCTGCCTGTTCCGGAATAAAATTTACTGCAGAGCTGCCAACTCTCACACATTGAGCATGAGAATCACACATTTCGCCCAATTCTCACGCTCTCAAGCTGATCATAGAATTTCTCATGCTCTATCGTGAGAAATTCTGTGATCAACGAGAATTTTAAAACTAATATAAACTGCATGGGCCACGGGTGGTGGAGAGCCGCGGCTGTGGGAGGGATGGAAGCAGAAGCAGTGGTGGGAACAAATGCGGACGGGGAGCCGGGGCTGGCATGTGTTTGCGGGCTGGCGAGTCGCTCGCTGCAGCTCCGGCCATGGAGCAGCCTCAGTGCAAGAGTCCCGAGCCGTCGGAGGCGTCGGAAGCGTTGCACCGCTGCCATGAGAGTTTCTACGCTGAATTCACCCTGATGATCGGCATGGACCAGGCTGCGGCTCGCTGCATCCTGGAGGACAACCAGTGGCTGCTGGAAGTAAGTACCAAGCACTGGGTAGAAGCGGTGGAAGACAGTGGCCTTCAAATGGGGGTGGTTGGAGAAAGCATCCTGCTTGCCTGCTAGATTTTCACTTACTGCAGGAAAAATGTTCCCGATGTTGGGGGAGTTCAGAATAAGGGGTCACAGTTAAAAAAATAGGAGTAGGCCAGTTAGGACTGAGATGAGGACAAACATTCTTCACCCAGAGAGTTGTGAATCTGTGGAATTCTCTGCCACAGAAGGCAGTGGAGGCCAATTCACTGCATGTTTTCAAGAGGGAGTTATATTTAGCTCTTGGGGCTAGCAAAAGCAAGGGATATGGGGAAAGAGGTACTGCTTTTAGATGAACAGCCTTGATCATATTGAATGACAGTGCTGGCTCGAAGGGCAGAACGGCCTATTCCTGCACCTATTTTCTATGTTTCTATGCTTGAGTACATGGCAAAAAAAACTCGACCACTTGATTTTGAAGCATTCATGCATGGTGGAGGTATAATGTCATAGAGTGATACAGTGTGAAAACAGGCCCTTCGGCCCAACTTGCCCACACCTGCCAAAACATCCCAGCTACGCTACCTGCTTTTGGTCCATATCCCTCCAAATTTGTCCTAACCACGTATCAGTCTAACTGTTTCTTAAATGTTGGGATAGTCCCTGCCTCAACTGCCTCCTCTGGCAGCTTGTTCCATACACCCACCACACTTTGTGTGGAAAAAGTTACCCCTTAAAAAGTTACCTCTTAAAAATACTTTAAAAAACCCCCCAATGAAATCATACTTCTACAATGCACTAAAACATGATTTTAATACATCAAATTCCAAAAGGTCCCTACCGTGGGGGGGGGGGGGGGGGGGGGGAGCACCCCCCTCCCACACCCTCCCCCCACTTGGTCGCTGCACTCCCTCACCGGGTACCCCCAAGGCCAGTGATCAGTGATCACTCAGCTCTCCCCACTTTCAAAAACACTCCGCGGCCTCTGGTTCACACGGAGAGCACTGCCGGATGTGAGCGGGGAACCAAGGCCAGTTGTCCGTGATGTATCCTGATGGTCTGCATCCCAGGGTACTTAAGGAAGTGGCTCTAGAAATCCTGGATGCATTGGTGATAATTTTCCAATGTTCTATCGACTCAGGATCAGTTCCTGTGGATTGGAGGGTAGCTTATGTTATCCCACTTTTTAAGAAAGGCGGGAGAGAGAAAACGGGGAATTATAGACCAGTTAGCCTGACATCGGTGGTGGGGAAGATGCTGGAGTCAATTATAAAAGATGAGATAGCCGCACATTTGGATAGCAGTAACAGGATCGGTCCGAGTCAGCATGGATTTACGAATGGGAAATCATGCTTGACTAATCTTCTGGATATTATTGAAGATGTAACTAGGAAAATGGACAAGGGAGAGCCAATGGATGTAGTGTACCTGGACTTTCAGAAAGCACTTGATAAGGTCCCACATAGGAGATTAGTGGGCAAAATTAGGGCACATGGTATTGGGGGTAGAGTGCTGACATGGATAGATAAGTGGGTGGCAGACAGGAAATAAAGAGTAGGGATTAACGGCTCCCTTTCAGAATGTGGTGACTAGTGGGGTCGCGCAAGGCTCGGTGCTGGGACCGCAGCTATTTACAATATACATCAATGATTTGGATAAAGGGATTCAAAGTAACATTAGCAAATTTGCAGATGACACAAAGCTGGGTGGCAGTGTGAACTGTGAGGAGGATGCTATGAGAATGCAGGGTGACTTGGACAGGTTGGGGGAGTGGGCAGATGCATGGCAGATGAAGTTTAATGCGGATAAATTTGAGGTTATCCACTTTGGTAGCAAAAACAGGAAGGCAGATTACTATCTAAATGGCGTCAAGTTGGGAAAAGGGGAAGTACAACGGGATCTGGGGGTCCTTGTACATCAGTCTATGAAAGTAAGCATGCAGGTACAGCAGGCAGTGAAGAAAGCGAATGGCATGTTAGCCTTTATAATAAGAGGAATCGAATATAGGAGCAAAGAGGTCCTTCTGTAGTTGTACAGATCCCTAATGAGACCACACCTAGAGTATTGTGTGCAGATTTGGTCCCCTAATCTGAGGAAGGATATTCTTGCTATTGAGGGAGTGCAGCGTAGGTTTACAAGTTTAATTCCTGGGATGGCGGGACTGTCATATGCTGAGAGAAAGGAGCAGCTGGGCTTGTACACTCTGGAGTTTAGAAGGATGAGAGGGGATCTCATTGAAACATATAAGATTGTTAAGGGCTTGGACACGCTAGAGGCAGGAAACATGTTCCCGATGTTGGGGGTCCAGAACCAGGGGCCACAGTTTAAGAATAAGGAGTAAACCATTTAGAATGGGGACGAGGAAACACTTTTTCTCATAGAAAGTGATGAGTCTGAAATTCTCTGCCTCGGTGGAGGCAGGTTCTCTGGATGCTTTCAAGGGAGAGCTAGAGAGGGCTCTTAAAAATAGCGGAGTCAGGGGATATGGGGAGAAGGCAGGAACGGGGTACTGATTGGGGATGATCAGCCATGATCACATTGAATGGCGGTGCTGGCTCGAAGGGCCGAATGGCCTACTCCTGCACCTATTGTCTATTGTCTATTGATGCATGGACAAGGACAACCAGGTCCCATGAGCACCAATATCTTTCAATCTGTCACCACAATAACCCCCTTTTCTATTATTTATACCAAGTGATCACATATCCAACACATATTCAATTTGATATGCCGTGCACTTATCCACTTTGCCTTTCTTCTCTTTCTGTTTTATTGTCTACACCTCAACTCATCTTCCCAAATTATTTCCAAACTTCCCCTTCTCCCTATCACCCTGTTTCTTTCCCCTCCCCTACCCACTCCATGTGTTGGTTACCCACACACTCTTACCGCTCCCGCCCTCCCTTAATTCCCATCTGTCTACCACCCGCCGCCCTATTTAGTTTAGAGATACAGAGCAGAAACAGGCCCTTCGGCCCACTGAGTCCACACCGACCAACACTAAACTACACTAAACAACACACAAGCACTGTCCTACACACTAATTTACATCTTTACCGAAGCCAATTATCCTACAAACCTGTACGTCTTTGGAGTGTGAGAGGAAACCCTGGAGAAAACCCACAGGCAGTCACTGGGAGAACATACAAACTCCGTACAGACAACATCCATAGTCAGGATCGAACCCGGACCGCTGGTCAGGGTGTGGTAGCAACTCTTACCTCTGCTCCACCGTGCCGCAACTCTTCGCTTTCCTTTCTTATCAGCTTCCATAACCTGCAGTTTTATTCTCTACTCATCACCTCCCATCCTCTATCAGGTTGAACTAAATTACTTGCACATGACCTGGTGTTACAGCAGTTACTTTATCAAAAATGAAGGAATAATTTTTTTAACATTTCACTTTAATTGCGAGGACCGTGGGAGGGAAGCTGTGTTTTCATGAAGTATATATAATTTTCATTAAGACAGAGCTTCTGTCATGCATGGATAGGGTGCCATGTGGCGGAAGCAGCCGCACAAGCCAGATGAGTCCAGTGACCTAGTTTAATGCCGTAACAATATAAGTATCACAAAATAATCTGGGCCCTATATTTTCCACAGCCTTGACTTGTATTGATCTGTTGGCAGGAGAGAACCTATTTTGTATTTCCTACTTTGATTGCTTGCGCCCTTGGTGTGCTGCATCTCTGAGGAAGTGCCAGACTTTAACACAGAGATTAGAAAATTATCCATTTCAATCAAAATTCACAGTAGTGCAGAAGATGGTAAATCGATGGGCCTAAGTAGTATCTGCATGAATCTGTGTGACGTTGGTCCAACAATCATGATCTTATTGGATTTTAAATTGTTTATTTTACCAGTATCTTCCAATAAGCACATTAATTTGGAATTTAACAAAATAGCATATATAGTAACATAAAAGGATTTCCTAACTTATTGTTACTAAATGTCTGTGTATGATTCCTTTATTATTAACAGCTGGAATTTTTGAAGAAATATTTGTACTTTGCTGCTTGGCTCCAAGTGATCTGCAGGATCTGGTGTGAGACTCTTTGAATAATGGCATTTTAAAAAATGGATGTAAACATCAAATTAAGATATGTAACATGATGAAACATACATAGATGATTCAATGAGTGACCCTCCTGTCAACTGGTGAAGAATGACATTTTATGGAAACTTTGCAAAAAATAAAATTTTAAGAATACAGATTTATAGGAATATTTTAACCTTTTTCTTGACCCTTTAAATGTCATTGTATTACTGTAAGCATTGGAAATATGACATTTAGATGTAGGGTAGAATCTGACCTTTTAAAGATGCTTTATAGATAATGAACAATGTGAACTCAATTTTTATCTGGAAAACCAGGTTCTTGCTTTCATTTTAACTGAACTACATGGGCTAAGATACATCAGGCGATTTGTAATTGTGAAGAGAATCCAACTGCTGTTTATATTTCTAAGTTCATGCAAGATTTAACATTGTGGTATTGAGACGGGCAAATATAATCCAGTTGTAATGGAGCTACCATCCTGCGCTGTGGCACACACGATACAGTAATTGTGAATCAACAGGCTCCAGCAGGAGTTCAGCTGTAGCTACATGGCTTCAGCATTATCCAGTGTGGGTGGTTTATGCTTGAGAGATTTTTACTCACGGTGAACATGGGCTGAATGAAATGTTATTGTCATGTATTTTTGGAAAGGTCTAAAAGGTTGTTCTCCTTGGAGCAGGGGAAGTCTGTGAATTTAATGAATATACTCAAAATTACAAAGGGATTTGGTGAGCAAATAAAATTTCATCTGGAGGGAAGGTTGATAACCAGAGAAGAGAGAATTAACTATAATGACTAAAGGACAAGATTTTTTTTGTGCGGCAAATTGTTATGACTTGTAATTTATTGTAGAGTTATTGGGACAACTTCAACAGTAACTTATGGGAATTTAAAAAAAAAAAGGGCTGAAGAGTAAGAGCAGAAAAACTCTAAACTAATTAAATAACTCTCCCACACAGCTGATACCGGCCTGCTGGACACATTGGCCGCATCTGCTGCTATATTAATCCTTAAGATGTTGCTTGTCTTGGCAAAATAATGTACTGGGGATAATGCTTATGTATAGCATGCAGGCAAAACCTTTTAAAGCAAGAGTTCTGGATCATAAATTGCCATACAAATATCAGAATTTATTTGTCATCTTTATATTGATTCCACAAAATAACAAACTATGCAACTATGAAAATACAAAATTATAAAAGTTATTACATTTTTTTTCAAAATGATTATATTTGGTAGTGGGTGCTGTTTTGTACAATCAGGGTAAAGTGATTTTCTTGTGCTTTTCGATAAAAGTCAGATCTTTGAATTGATCGGTGCAATGCAAAGCTGGAGGTTGGCCTTCATGCAAATCCAATATGCGCTTAAATTGTTCTTACACGGTGAATAGTGAAGCCACAGCAAGGCATCCACACTGCTGGTTCTGTTGTCACCATTGAGCCTACTCAAGAACTGAATATGCCTGAGGAGCCATACAGATGTCAGAGACTAAACAAAGGTGTTCCTATTTAGAGTTTGGAGATACAAAGTGGGAACAGGCCTTTCAGCTCATGGAGTCCCGACCGACCAACGACCACCCGTACATTGGTTCTATGTTCGAAAATTATTGATGCTTGTAGATAAGTGAAAACTTGAGAAAGGAGATGTGCCTTCAGTTTGAATGATGTGCTTGTTTAACAGTAGCTTGAAGAGTCCTTTTATTCCCACTCGTTATAGGTATTTGCTCCTTGCTAACATGTTTTGACTGATATTCACTGGCACATGCAAGGGACAAGCACTCAGCTATTCTGAGAACTAACACCAGCAATGGTATGTTTTCAATATCCTCTGCACAGTTGGATGATGCAGTGTTAGACTTGTTGGCCCTCATTGCTCTCTAGTTTTAATGCATTAATCGTATTAAATGATGGGTTTTATATAAACGGCACCTGCTTATGTAATGGAGATGCAGAATAAATTTCAAGGCGTTGATGAATGCCTTTCGTGAATCTAATTACCACGGTTGCTCTTTTCATTATTCCTGCCAGATTGGATAAAACGTTTTTGATGAGAAAGCTCCAGCAAGACATGTGATGTTAATTGATTAGATCCATTTGGCCATTTCTCCATCATCTTTTATTCTTTGGAGTAGCACTCTGCATTTGGAACGGGCTTCTTTCACTTGTTAGCAGTGTGAGCCTGAAGCATTCGGCCAAAAGTCATGTTGTGATAGCTGATGTCAGAAATAATTAACTCTGATTTACGCGCAGCTTGCACAAATATTTTGTTTGTGGAAAAATATTGTCGCACTTACCTTGCATGTGCTCATTAGGTTTTGACCTTGCACAGAAGCATCAGGCATCCATGTGAAAATGGCTTAGCAGAGGAGCTGAAATAGATATAATTTCCATTTGTAACTGTATAGTCCTTCCTCTCATGTATTTTCCTCATGCCAACCAATGTTATAAAATGACAGTCTTACAAAGGAGGAGAACCGTTCCTTAAATATTTACTCTGACCAGGGTCAAAGCTTTGTACTCCTTACTAAACACCTACAACTGAGGAGTAAATTCAAGGCGCCCAAGAGGAAAGGTTTGATTGCACTGTTTTGCATTCCCACAGAGTAGCTGATCCACATGAATCATTAATGAAACCTTTTAAATGGAGATGCTGTGAACTAATTTTTTTTAAACATGTGGTACTCAGAGCAATAATATACTCTGAGTGGAACATAAAAGCTATATTCTGGGTTTACTTTTTTAATGGAAGTTTAATAATAAATGAAAGTGGTTAACTTTCAAGCAGTAAGCAACACATGAAAGTATCTTGAACATCTTAGTCTATTTAACTGTCGGGTAAGATTCATTGCTTTTTAAATAAATGGATGTGTCAGATTTAACATAGTAGTTTATATATTTTTGAGCGATGGGAATTCTCAGAAGTTGGCTTCTTAAGAATGAGAAAACTTGTTTTCTCAGAGTGGGGCCTTTGTTCTGAGGAAAGAACGGACACTATTATGATCTCATCAACACAATGTGCAGGTCTTCAGGTGAAACATTAATTCAGTTGTTGACGCAAGGAATTGCAGACGCTGGCAACTTTTTGAGCAAAAATCAAAGTGTTGGAGGAACTTAGCGGGGCAGGTAGCATCCGTGGAGGGGAATGGATAAATTATGTTTCGGTTTGGGATCCTAGCTAAAAAAGGGTCCCAGCCTGAAACATCATCTGTCCATTTCCCACCACAAATGCTGCCTGATCCCCTAGGTTCCTGCAGTATTTTGCCTTTTGCTCATTAACTCATTTACTTCCACCACAGATGCAGTCTGCCTTTCTGAACATTTCCAGCATTATGTATTTTTATTCTGCCATCAAAAGTAATACAATATTATTTTTCCTATTGTGGAATATACCCAGCTCAAACTACCAATAAGTGCATCACACAATAATGTATCTGTCTGCACAAGGGATGAAGTGTGGTCATGCTTCCTTGATTGATTGTAAATGACTTATTCAGGTGATTGCAGAGTCTATATTTTGAGACATGATGGATTTTATATTTTTATATTAGTGAGCTACGAAAGTATGGAGGGCATTATCGATTTTGAATCCTCAATATATATGGTTCATCAAGAGTGTAACTACTACTTGCATTGTTCCTGCAGATCCCCCTGTGGATAGGCATTGGATTCTGATTTCTTATCACTATAGGCTGCAGTAGAAAAGGAAAAGAAGTAGTCTGAGCAAGTGCGTGTATAATGAATAGCAACAAAAAATATTTGAGTGCTGTTTGAAAAATGAATCCACCTGTCATCCTCATGAATGCTGATCGAAACAAAGGGTTAAAATCACCAGAAATGTATTCCTCATCAAATCTCCTTAAACTTTTAAGATGCTTCATGGTAAATTTGCAACACAGTTAATCTTTGGGTTTTTTTTGTTCATTCCGTTCCCAGTTATGGTCTCGGGTGTAAATGTCATTGTCTCAGTTCCTTTCTTCAGTTAGTTCTATCTAGTTCTATCCTAGCCACATGAGTTTCTTCCCACATTGCAAATATATGTTGTTTGGTAGTTTAATTGCCTGCCATAAACCACCCTTAATGCAGATTGAGGGTAGAATCAGGAGTGTTGAAGGGCATGGAAGAGAGAATAGGTGTTGAGAAAGAAGTCGCAATGGATAATGTGATGCTCCACCTAAAATAATTGCTCTGAGGACTGGCATTGATACAATGGACTGAATGGCTTCCTCCCATATTGAGAGAAAAAATGAAAACAATTTCAAATACTAAATTAACAAAGATTCTGAACTTTTTGTGGCAGTCTGAATATGATGAATTGAGCTGTGGTGATCTTAATCACATTGCATAATTTCACATATCTCTGGGATATAGATCCTTATATTCCTCTGGAGAAAAGTAATTGATCATTTAATTGTGTAATTTGGACTGCTTCCTGCTGGATCCAATTTTTCGCTGAAGATCTTGGAACCTGGGTTATCATCAAATTTGAAGGATTTTTTTTACATCAAATCAATTTTCCTCTGTATTTACTTATGTTTACTGCCTAGTCCATCACCGGCTTTGACCTCCCCACCATCGAAGGGATCTATCAAAGTCGCTGCCTCAAAAAGGCAGCCAACATCATCAAAACAGCTAGGCTTAATGGTTACCATGAAACACATGAATTGTCATTAAAACTTATCTAGTTCACTCATGTTCTTCTGGGAGGCATCTTGTCGTCTCTCCCAATATGTGACTTCATGCCCACAGCTATGATGTCTATGTTCAGGGCAGTTAGTGATTGGCAATAAATGCTGGCCTTACCATCGATGCTAACATCACAAAATAAATAAATGAAAGAAAAAGGCATAAAAGAGTTAATGTCAGTGGTTTATAGAATAGTGATGTTATCCCAAATGCCCTGACAATATTCATATTGGGCGGCAGATTGGCGCAGTGGTAGAGTTGCTGTCTTACTGCGCCAGAGACCCGGGTTCGATCATGACTATGGGTGCTGTCTGTACGATCTCCCATGACCATGTGGGTTTTCAACGGGTGTTCCGGTTTTCTCCCATATTCCAAAACCATACAGGTTTGTAGGTTAATTAGCTTTGGTAAAAATGTAAAATGTCCCTAGTGTGCTTGATAGTTCTAGTGTACGGGAGTCATTGCTCGGCGTGGACTCGGTGGGCTGAAGGGCCTGTTTCCGCAATGTATCTAAATTAAATTAAATCTCTAAACTAAATAATCAAATCCAACTTCCATACTTCAAGAAAGATGCCCTTGATTTGTACTGCAGAGAACATTTACAAGGTTGATTGCTGGGCTGAAGCAATTTGTCATACGAAGAAAGGTTGAGCAAGTTGGCCCTATGCTTATAAGTGTATGGAAGAATAAGAAGTGATCATATAAGATTCTGACGGAATTGACAAGGTGGGTACGGGGCGGATGTGTCCTTCTGTGGAGGAGTCTCGAACAAGATGGCATTGTTACGGAATGAGGGGTTTCCCATCAGATGGAGATGAGAAGGAACAACTTCCCTCAGAGTCACAAATCTTTGGAATTCTCTATTTCAGAGATTTCAGTATCAAATCCAGCACTGTGAGGCAGCTCGTCAACTTGCTGCGCCACTTAAGTTATCATCTGAGAAATTTTATTGGCAGCTCCTTGAAATAAAGCTATACCCTCCGTGTTCACTTAACCTAGAAAACTAATATGTCATAGCTGCACATACCACTTAATTCTGCTAATACTTCTGTAGTTACAATTCCAGCACTAATTTCAACTTTAAGGCATGATTTGTGCAGATGAATATTATAAACATAACATTTATTGGTTGAATGATAAAGAGCTTTATATCTTTGCGTTGATTTAGTTTTAATCTTGACAATTACGGAATAGAAAAGCAAGTACATTAGAATGTACATGTGGGAAAATAATGCAAGCTGTTTTATAGCGAGCTTGATACAGTAGGGCTTTTCCATTAACAGCAATATGTAGAGTAAAGGTGCTGGAATCACAAAACACATTGGAGTATTTTCAGCCTAAGTATTAGCATCTATAGTGCCAACATTTGCAACAAAAGGCACTGTGTTTCAATGGATTCGTGAAACTTCTGTCAAGTACGCAAGACCTATTCCTTGTGTTTTTGAATGACTTGAGACTATAGGACTTGCTGGAGAATTGAATCTAACTCTTCATAAAAAATCACATGCATAAAACGTCATTCTCTTCATCGTGTATCTGTATACTCAACTGTTCGCTTAATTGTAATCATGTATTGCCTTTTCACTGATTGGTTTTCGTGCAAAAAAAAAAGCTTTTCACTGTACCTCGGTAACATGTGATAATACACTAAACTAAAGGTTTGGCTACCAATAGCAGCAAAGGAAATTGGGACAATGCAAGATACCAGAAATGGAAAAGCTAGGTATATCGAATGGTTGGTAGCCAAAAATGCTGGAGAAACTCAGCGGGTGAGGCAGCATCTATGGAGCGAAGAAAATAGGCAACGTTTCGGGTCGAAACCCTTCTTCGAATGGTTGTATGGCTGCGGAAGGTTACAGAAACAGGGATGGGCCTCTTATCCAGGGATTCGATCATAAGGATAAGAATTTTTACCAGAAGCACAGAATCTGCTAGGTCGCATTTCTAATGCTTCCCCTCCCCCCATTATAGAGCAATCCTTAAGCACTCATGTAGTTAAAAATATTTACTATGCAGCTGAGTTGACCTTCAAATAAAATGTAAAGAAAAATATAGATTGAAACACTTATTATTAACCTAGACACATGTTCCCGATGTTGGGGAGTCCAGAACCAGGTGCCACAGTTTAAGAATAAGGGATAGGCCATCTAGAACTGAGATGAGGGAAATCTTTTTCACACAGAGAGTTGTGAATTTGTGGAATTCTCTGCCTCAGAAGGCAATGGAGGCCGATTCACTGGATGCATTCAAAAGAGAGTTAGATAGAGCTCTTTGGGCTAGCGGGATCAAGGGGTATGGGAAATGTGAAATTAATAGCTATTGCTGTGATTTGAGGGGATGTGGACATTGCTGGTAAATGACTATCATTTATTGAACTTGAGAAGGTGGCATGGAGCTTTCCTCTTAATCTTCTGCACACAGTATGATGGAATTCCCACATCTTACTGAAAGACTGGCACTATATTCCCCAAAGATGCTGGAGTAACTCCGGGGGTTCGGGCAGCATCTATGGAGAAAATGGACCGGTGAGGTTTTGGGTCAGGCCCCCTCTTCACGTCTTGGACTGAAAGGGACCCGACCCGAAACATCACCCATCCATTTTCTCCTGAGATGCTGCCTGAGCTGCTGAGTTACTCCAGCATTTTATGTCTATCTTTGGCATAAACCAGTTCATTTTTATTGCACCATAATTCCCAGTCAGGGCACGGTTTGATTTACAAGCAGACATGAGCAGTGGATGCATGGGAATATTTGTTCTTTTGGATGTTACAGGTGTCAGATTTGTGAAGGATTATTGTAAACTGGTTCTGGAAGTCGAACGCTGGGGCCAGGATCACCTTAATTTCATCACAAATGGTTTGGATTAGAGTGTTGGAAAAGCAAACTGAAACTATGCCAACATCATCAAAATATAGTTTGCTAAGCAGCAAGAATAACTGCAAAATACTCTCAGTGATAGTCTGTTTCAGATGATCAGCAGTCAGATGGCAGATGTATATAATGCAAGATAGATATGAGTTCATTCATTTGTGAATTGGAGTGCCACTGCAGATGAGCACACACCTACAATTTCAAACACTTCATTTTCAAATTAACAGTGTTAGTCCATGAACCAGTAGATAGGCCACATAGTAAAGTATAATACAATCTGTGCAAGTGAATGATAAAATTACTGTTCAGTTTGCCTCATCCCAATATATAAATATCTTTATAACGAACAGAATTATGAATACATGAGGATAATACCAGGTATAGGCAACCATATCTTTAATGAGCAACTAGTGGGCTGCAAGGCAGTGCAGCGGTAGAGTTGCTGCCTTACAGCGCCAGAGAGCCGGGTTCAATCCTGACCATGGGTGCTGTCTGTACAGGTGTTTGTACGTTCTCTCCGTGACCTGTGTGGGTTTTCTCCACTTTCTCCAGAGTGCTCTATTTTCCTCCCACTCTCCAAAGATGTACAGGTAGGTTAATTGGATTCGGTAAAAAAATGACAATAATAAACTCAAACCTAAACCTGATCCTCTCTAACTGCCTCTTATAATTATTCCATGATCAGCCGTGATCACATTGAATGGCGGTGCTGGCTCGAAGGGCCGAATGGCCTACTCCTGCACCTATTGTCTATTGTCCATGGGTATTATAATCACAACAGTAAACTGAAATTACATTCATGTTTTTTTGCTTTACATGTATAGTAAATCCTCCTTTTGACGGACATTTTCATAATGGATTGTGGTTATAGCGGACTGAACTGCCAACCGTCACATGTCGCCTACAGCGCCAGCTTCCTGAATCACTCCCGGCTTGCTCCACTTCCAGGCAGGAGCTTCTGCCACCACCTCCGGCCCACACAGCTCCCACCGCCACCGCTGACCCTCACCTGCACTCCCGTGAGCCGCGACCATTGACTCCACCGATCCTCACCTCTCCCCCCAGCTGCCAGCAGGCCGTGACCGTCAGCTCACCTGGATTCCAACCCCAGTCCGAGAGGCTGAAAAAGAATCTTGACCTGAAGTGCCACCTATCCATGTTCTCCAGATATGCTGTCTGACCTGCTGAGTTACTCCAAAGCTTTGTGTCCTTTTGTGTATTAACCAGCAACTGCAGCCGTTTGTTTCTACTAGTCATACAATGATAATACCTTCTGAAGAAGGGTTTCGGCCCGAAACGTTGCCTATTTCCTTCGCTCCATAGATGCCGCTGCACCCGCTGAGTTTCTCCAGCTTTTTTGTGTACCTAATGATAATACCTTACTCAGTTATGGTGGACAAGCAGCAATAACGGACACCATCCCCCCCCATGGTCTTTTATAATGAGGGTTTACTGTACTTGTACCTACCATAGGTGTAATACTGATGTGAAAGAGAATGTACTCTGCACTTAATGTAATCATGCATAGTACTGGATTATTGGATCTAGAAAAGTGTCAGTGAAAAGACAAGGCTGGTGGCAGGTACGACCAATGCAGTTGAGTGATTAGTATCTTAAATATATCTCTGTTTTTTTTAATTTTCCATTTGGGGCGGCACAGTGATGCAGCAGTAGAGTTGCTGCCTTGCAGCGCCAGAGACTCAGGTTCGATCCTGCATACAGATCCTGCTGTCTGTACAGAGTGTACGTTCACCCTGTGACCGTATGGGTTTTCCCCATGTGCTCCGGTTTCCTCCCACACTCCAAAGGTGTTCATTGTAGGTTAATTTGCTCTGGTAAAGATTGTAAATTGTCCCTAGTGTGTAGGATAGTGCTAATATACGGGAGATCAATAGACAATAGGTGCAGGAGTAGGCCATTTGGCCCTTCGAGCCAGCACCGCCATTCATTGTGATCATGGCTGATCATCCACAATCAGTATCCTGTTTCTGCCTTCTCCCCATGTCCCTTGACTCTGCTATCTTTAAGAGGTCTATCTAACTCTCTCTTAAAAGCATCCAGAGAATTGGCCTCCACTGCCTTCTGAGGCAAATAATTCCACAGATTCATAACTCTCTGGGTGAAAAGGTTTTCCCTCATCTCCATTCTGAATGGCCTATCCCTTATTCTTAAACTGTGGCCCCAGGTTCTGGACTCCCCCAATATCGGGAACATGTTTCCTGCCTCTTGCGTGTCCAATCCCTTAATAATTTTATATGTTTCATTAAGATTCCCTCTCATCCTTCTAAATTCCAGAGTATACAAGTCCAGTCGTTCCATTCTTTCAACATATGATCTCTGGTTGGCGCTGACTCGGTGGGGCAAATAGCCTGTTTCCGCACTGTATCTCTAAACTAAAATAAACTGCAAACCATAGTCTTAAAAGGAATGTATTACTTATTGTTTCATATATGCCTGGTATTATTTATGGCAATCTTTTTTACAACATTATTCCCATAGAACCGAAGGAGCTTGCCGTACAAGAGCCAGGAATGATCTGGAGGATGACCGGAGGCCTTTACAGCATGACTAAAGGAGCGGTGGGTGCCACTCTCGGGGGCGTTGCTTGGGTTGGAAGCAAGAGCCTGGAGTTAACCAAGACGGCAGTGACCACGGTGCCAGCGGCTGGTGTCGGCTTGGTGAAAGGGAGTGTGTCAGCAGTGTCCATCGGTTTTGGTGCTGTCGGCTCAGCTGTGGCCAGAAAGGTTCCCTTTACATCCAAAAAAAAGGACAAATCCGACTAAGTGAAGCAGTTTGTAGGGTATGTTTTTCTTCAAAAAAAAATTCATCATGATTTAAGTATACTTGGACATGCTTGGATACACTGCCACGGTATATGTTTTGTTTTAAAGGGCGACCAGCAAGATATGTGCTTCTACAATACTTTGCTGCCCCCACCCCTTTGGCATAAAGCTCATGCCATCTCTCTTCATTGTGCGAGCTGTCAATGACAAACAGGGCAGTTGATCCCATTCTACAATGTCCATCGACAAGGTATCCGGAACATTCTGCTTCTCGACTCCTCCTGGCATAAGGATGGTCATAGCACCAGAAAGAACATGTGACACCCACAGCTAAAATGGACACGTATGTTTTATTTGAGGGGTTGGGAGGGCAAAAGAACATGTTATCAACATTAAAAAAAAAATCAAATTTGCCCTCCCCACATGTATATATTTATTGGTTCATGTAGTATTTTATATGCTTGTTTTGTTCCCGTTAAGTATAAAGGGGCTAATTTTCTGTATCAGATTTTGTTTTTGGCTCTGTGTGGAGTAGAACACCATGGGGTATATATTTGCTTCAAACGTGTTGGTGGCAGAAGGTTTAGATGTTGTGTTGGGAACAGTAAACATGCAGTCTTAATTTATTTTCTACAATGTAGCAAGTCTTTTTTTTCTTTGCCTGGTTGTCCTCTACCTTCACGTGGCAGCCAGGTCAGGGTTGGGGACGATGAACGTCTGCAACACTGCAGTCAGTGATTTAGCCTCAGTTAAATTTTACCGTGTGTAGCCTGACTCCTCACCTTTCATTATTGTTACCTGCTACAAAATGGAATTGGTAGCAGGCAGTCGTTGCTGTTTGCACTGTTTCCTCCCTGTTTTGCTCCATGTTTAACTTTCCATCATCCTCCTGCACACCTGATATTTCTGTAACATGTTTATGTATTAAGACTGAAAGAGACAATTGATTTCTGTTGACCAAAATGCAAAACATTTAGTTTTTGTCTATAATAGAACTATTTTTGCAAATATGACACCTGAAAGCTACGAATTAGACTGTAAGTCTGTATTTTAATGGAAATAAAGTTTACAAATCTCAAAACAGCATGATTGAAAATGTTCAGCTCTCCATAATTGTCATATTTTGTCCTGAATGGCTGTGAATTTGCAAACGCAGGCATGCCATATTTGCATCTAATGATTTGCTGCAAAGAAATTGTAAACATTTAAGCCTGGGATGTGGATCACACAATTTAAATTAAACATTAAAAAACAATCCTAAAAGTTGATGAATTGCTCATGCAATTAGATAATTAAGAGAACGGAAATGGTAGACATGGAATACTGCGGTAAATGAACATGCAACGATTGGACAAGTGCATGTTGGCCTCAGAGGCAGATGAATAAAGATGGGCAAGTTACCTTTTTCACATATAGATATCATATTAAGTGGATGTGGTGCAAGCCAGCTCCAAGGAGCGGGCAGAGTGCCTGCAACAGCAATTGTATTTGCAGTAGATGATGTTCTATCTGCCTGTCCATTTGGAGAGATGTGCAAGCAAGAAAATTAACTTTCAGACCACAGCTTAAAACCAGCCATGCGTCCAGATGGTAACTGTGGAATGAGACCTGGAATAATATTGATGTAGTTACTGATGCTGAACAAGTAACTAGAAGTCATAGTTCAAATCCCTAGGTTCATGTTACGTTTAATTCAGTAGATATTGTTATTTATGGGCTCAAGTCAGAAAATATTAAAGCTTCCTTTTTTTTTTAAAGTGCATAACCTGCTCACAAACATTTTTCAGCGAACAAGACTTAGCCATTTACTTGCTTTGACTCTAGCCTGTATTGTGTGATTGATTCTTAATGCCTTTATAAGCCACTCCTTTTTACAGAAGCTCACTCACAGCAAGAAGGTGGGACACCTTTTGTTCTTGAAGTTATCAAGCTAGACGACAATCTCACATCAATTTTTTCTCAAGACTGTTTATGATGGTTTGGGAGGGAACAAGGGGTGAAGGTGGGAGGAATAACGTTTAGAGGCTGGAAGAGATTGGAAAAAGGAAGAGTTAAGGGAATGAAAAGGTTTAAACATAAATCTATCTTGGAGGCTTTGGGGACCAGGACAGTACATATCTTTGTCATCATGGTACATCAAAGATCTACTTGCAAACAATAGAACCATGGATGGGGCATTAAGAATGGGAGTCCTGACACCTTATGTAGAGAATTACAAAGTTTCACTGTCTTCTGGGCGAGGAAACTTCTCATCTCTCTCTCGATGGTCGACCTCTTATTTTCATGACTTCGATTAGCTAGGGAAAAAGTCAGCTCCATTCCTAACCGATTTAGAAAAGTCATAACACTCTATGTTTCATTAAGATTCATTCCTCAAAACTCATCACCCCTGGTTCAAGGAAGAGTGTAGAAAGGTTTGCAGGGAGTAGTACCTGACACACAGTCTTACATTTAAGAAACAGTTAGCCAGGTACATGGATAGGACAGGTTTGGAGGGATGGGCCAAACGCAGGCAGGAGGGACTAGTGTAGCTGGGACATGTTGACCAGTGTGGGCAAGTTGAGCCGAAGTGTCTGTTTCCACACTGTATCAATCTATGACTATGACACAGGTACTACTTTTTTCTGGAATCTGATGGTCCGCACGTCCTTTACTCCGGACAATAGTACGAGAATTATGTGTGGCGCCATCTTGAATGAGTTAATTGTTTATTTCTTTGTTAATTGTTAATTATTAATGTTTCTGGCAGTCCCATGGTGCTTTAGAGACATGGGGGAGGAGTATAATTAGTGGGTCAGAGGTGTATGTTGAATTATGTTCTGGTGTTCCAGCAAAATGGATAATCTGGCAAGTCTCTGGAACCAATCGATGCTGTACCTGTACCTTATA
Organism: Amblyraja radiata; assembly: GCF_010909765.2. NCBI lineage: Eukaryota > Metazoa > Chordata > Chondrichthyes > Rajiformes > Rajidae > Amblyraja > Amblyraja radiata. The sequence goes on from NC_045975.1 coordinate 8,156,578, forward strand.
AAAGATGAGGTGCCAAGCCTTGTAAAACTGCAAATCAGAACACACTTCACCCACTGAGTTCTTCCAGCAGTTTGTTGTTAACTACAATATAGGACTATTGAGCAAAAACAGCATGCAACAGATCAATGGTGGATGCAATCTCGCTGGCTCTCCACTCCGCTCTGGACCACTTGGATAACAAAAACCCGTATGTCAGGCTGTTATTCATTGACTACAGCTCGGCATTTAATACCATCATCCCCTCCAAGCTGGTTGCCAAGCTCTCAGATCTGGGTCTCTGCACATCCCTCTGCAATTGGATCCTTGACTTCCTCATCCACAGACCACAGTCTGTCCATATTAGTAGAAATGTGTCATCCTTGATAACAATCAGCACGGGAGCACCTCTAGGCTGCGTGCTCAGCCCTCTGCTTTACTCACTCTATATTCATGACTGCGTAGCCGGACATAGTGCAAACTTCATCATCAAGTTTGCCGACTACACCACTGTTGTGGGGCGTATCACTGATGAGTCAGAGTATAGAAGTGAGATTGACCGATTGACCAAATGGTGCCAGCCCAATAACACCAGCAAAACCAAGGAACTGATTGTAGACTTTGGAAGGGGTAGGATAGGGACCCATAATCCCGTTTACATCCCGTTTAGGATAGGGACGATGGTGGAAAGGGTCAAGAACTTCAAATTCCTGGGCGTGCATATTTCCGAAGATTTTTCCCGGTCCCAGCACACTGATGCAATTATAAAGAAAGCGCATCAGCTCCTCTACTTCCTGAGAAGATTACGGAGAGTCGGTATGTCAAGGAGGACTCTCTTGAACTTCTACAGGTGTACAGTAGAGAGCATGCTGACTGGTTGCATCGTTGCTTGGTTCAGCAACTTGAGCATCCAGGAGCGGAAAAGAATGCAGAAAGTTGTGACCACTGCCCAGTCCATCATCGGCTCTGACCTCATCTATCACAATCACTGTCTCAAAAAGGCTAGCAGCATCATCAAGGACCCACACCATCCTGGCCACACACTCATCTCTCCGCTGCCATCAGATAGAAGGTACAGGAGCCTGAAATCTATTTATGCTTACAATATTCTGTTGTGCTGCAGCAATGCAAGAATGTAATTGTCCTATCTGGGACACATGACAAACACTCTTGACTTGACTTGACTTGAGCTAAGTGATATCTCAGCCACGGATCAGATCAAAGATCTGCAGTACTAACATATCTAATAAGAAGGGTCTTGACCCAAAACGTCAACCATTCCTTCTATCCAGAGATGCTGCCTGTTCCGCTGAGTTACTCCAGCATTTTGTGTCTATCTTCGGTGTGAACCAGCATCTGCAGTTCCTTCCTTTAATTTGTATTTGTAATTTAATTAATTTAATTTGTAATAGTGGTTGACGATTAAACATCTAACAAGAAACAAAGGCTTCAAGAACATCCCCATTCTCGTCGGTGATAGGGCCCTACTTCTGTGTTAAAGGTAAGGCCAAAGCATTCAGCCCGAAATGCTGAACAGATAATCCCTCAGCTTCCTCCTGAATTCCAAGAAACCAGTATCCAGCTGTTCAATTCATTCCATATTTTATTACAAAGAAGCTGTCAGCACTGGATACAGTAAAGTCTACAGACCTTGACAGCTACCCAACTGTTGTACTGAAGATGTATGCAGCAGAATGAGCTGCACTTCGAGTCAAGCTGTTTCAGTGAAGTTACAGTACTAGCATCTGTCCACCAATGTAGAAAATTGTCCAGTTGCAGGTAGTTCCGCTATAATCCACGTTTCCATAACACAAATCGGATATAACACTAGTGATGAATTAGGAAGCACAATCAGTAATAGGGAACCTCTTAAAAATGAATTTGGAATTGACAAACAGAAAAAATACCTGTCTTGGAATTTAAATAGTATAGGGGGGGCGGGGGGGACTGTTTCTATGTGACCTGCTGTAATCAGACTTTGTTTCTTAAGAACACTTTAACCATGGTTGGCATGAAATTGACAAGCAGCACTTCTATTCATATTTATACAATGATATTCTGTGAGGAAATAACATACACGCACACGCATTCCTTCCACTACCAGTGCATCGGCTGCAATGTGCATCAACTACAAAATGTAGTTACTCGCCCAAAGGTAGATGCAAAATACTGGAGTAACTCAGCGGGACAGGCAGCATCTCTGGAGAGAAGGAAAGGGTGACGGTTGGAGAGCCAGAGTTTGGGTTAATAAATTAAGCTATAAAAAAAATAAACCAATACTAAGCCTGAAGGGCAACTGGGAGAGAGTGGAATTTACACCGAAGGATCAGTCTGCCAGTACTATCATATTGGATGAATATCAAATCTCCAACTACTGGAAGAGACTAACTCTGTTTCCATGGAGACATGTATGACAGCGATAGCAGGGGGGAAAAAACTCTATCCAATCTGCTGCTCTAACTAATCCGAAATTCTCATTAGAAAAGCATGGGAACTGGCCAGTTCCATGAAACACGACCAAATTGTCATTTTAAAATGTGCTCCATTCACAAGGGTGAACGTAAATCTGTCGTTTGTCGAACCGGCAGATTAGAAAGTTAGTTTCCTGTCTTTTGTGTCTTACTTGATAATGAGTTTTTATTGAGTGGAAGGTGTTGGTGCGCATTACAGATCTTGCACAGGCAAGGATCATTTCACGAAAACATCCGAGCGACTTATATAACACTGGCCAAGTAAATCTTAATAACACACTCAATCGATCCTAATAACAGCAAAAATGTGAATTAAGTTTTACTTTATTTTCCAGAACCATGCCCATATATTAGATTGTAGGTTATCCCAAAATAATGAACCAATTCAGTTGTAACAGTTACTGAACCAACCTTCCATGTCATAATCAATTTACTTTTCCAATTGTATAATTAGTGCTCAAGAAGCATCTATGCGTATAATTAAATTTCATGTTTGTGCCATGCATCTATGGAGCACAAAAACGTGCAAGGTGGTGGAAGATATTTGGAAGAGCATGAAGATTATGGATGAGGCATTACGTAAGTTTATTTGAAAAAAATCTGTTCAAACTTTCTCACTCTTAGGGCGGCACAGTGGTGCAGCGGTAGAGTTGCTGCCTTACAGCGCCAGAGGACCGGGTTCGATCCCAACTACGGAGTTTGTACATTCTTCTCGTGACCGCGTGGGCTTTCTCTGAGATCATCGCTTTCCTCCCACATATGTAAAAATCGGCCCTAGTGCAGGCTTGTGTTGATGTGCGGAGATCGCTGGTTGGTGCGGACTTGGTGGGCCGAAGGACCTGTTTCGATGATGTACCTCTGAACTAAACTAAACTAAACTAAACTAAGCACAAACTACATTTACTTTCCATTATTCCCCCATATGGCAACCAACCAAATTACTTTTAGATTACTTTGGAACTGCAGATGCTGTTTAAACCCAAGATAGGCACAAAAAAATATTTAAATCTTTAATCTGAAGAAGGGTCTCGACCCGAAACGTCACCTATTCCTTTTCTCTGGAGATACTGCCTGACCCACTGAGTTACTCCAGCTTTTTTTGTGTCTGTATTCAAATGACTTTATTTCTCTATATTCCATTTTACACAATGTTTTGAGTTACTAGGAGTGAAACAGGAAAGCAGATCTGCTGAGCTATTGCTTGAAGTGAGGGTACGCTGTGCAAATGGACCAGAATTTCTGCCAGTTGTAAGTTGCCAGTGCTCCCCACTGACATGTGTAAGGTCTGGACCACCTTCAGAGTATCACAAGAAAATAGGATCGGCAATAACTGGATGGATTTAAGAGAGAGTTAGATAGAGCTCTAGGGGGCTAGTGGAATCAAGGGATTTGGGGAGAAGGCAGGCACGGGTTATTGATAGGGGACGATCAGCCATGATCACAATGAATGGCGGTGCCAGCTCAAAGGGCCAAATAGCCTCCTCCTGCACACATTTTCTATGTTTCTAACATCTCTCAGGGTGAAAAGGTTTTTTTCTCACCTCAGTCTTAAATGGCCTCCCCTTTATTCTAAGACTGGCCCCTGGTTTTGGACTCGCCCAACATTGGGAACATTTTTCCTGCATCTAGCTTGTCCAGTCCTTTTATAATTGTATATGTTGGGTAGACTGATGGGACTGAAGGCTGATAAATATCCAGGGCCTGATGATCTGCATCCCAGGGTACTTAAGGAAGTGGCTCTTGAAATCGTGGATGCATTGGGTACATTTTCCAATGTTCTATAGATTCAGGATCAGTTCCTGTGGATTGGAGGGTAGCTAATGTTATCCCACTTTTTAAGAAAGGCGGGAGAGAGAAAACGGAATTATAGACCAGTTAGCCTGACATCGGTGGTGGGGAAGATGCTGGAGTCAATTTACAATAAATGCTGGAGTAACTCAGTGGGTCAGGCAGCATCAATGGAGAAGAGAAATAGGTGATGTTTCGGGTCAAGACCCTTCTTCAGACTGAAAGTGAAGGTATCCTATTGAATAGACAATGGGAGCAATAGACATTGGGCCCATCGAGCCAGCACCGCCATTCAATGTGATCATGGCTGATTATACACAATCAGTTCCCCGTTCCTGCCTTCTCCCCATATCCCCTGACTCCGCCATCTTTAAGAACCCTATCTAGCTCTCTCTTGAAAGTATCCAGAGAACCGGCCTCCACCGCCCTCTGAGGCAGAGAATTCCACAGACTCACAACTCTCTGTGTGAAAAAGTGTTTCCTCATTTCCTTTCTAAATGGCTTACCCCTTATTCTTAAACTGGCCCCTGGTTCTGGACTCCCTCAACATTGGGAACATGTTTCCTGCCTCTAGCGTGTCCAAACCCTTAATAATCTTACATGTTTCAATAAAATTCCCTCTCATCCTTCTAAATTCCAGAGTATACATGCCCAGCCGCTCCATTCTCTCAGCAGATGACAGTCGCGCCATCCTGGGAATTAAACTTGTGAACTTACACTGCACTCCCTTAATAGCAAGAATGACCTTCCTCAAATTTGGAGACCAAAACTGCACACAATACTCCAGGTGTGGTCTCACTAGGGCTCTGTACAACTGCAGAAGGACCTCTTTGCTCCTCTACTCAACTCCTCTTGTTATGAAGGCCAACATGCCATTCGCTTTCTTCACTGCCTGTTGTACCTGCATGCTTACTTTCAGTGACTGATGAACAAGGACCCCCAGATCCAGTTACACTTCCCCGTTTCCCAACTTTGACACCATTTAGATAATAATCTTCTTTCCTGTTTTTGCTACCAAAGTGGATAACCTCACATTTATCCACATTAAACTGCATCTGCCATGCATCTGCTCACTCACCCAACCTGTCCAAGTCACCCTGCATTCTCATAGCATCCTCCTCACAGTTCACACTGCCACCCAGCTTTGTGCAAATTTGCTAATGTTGTAATCCCTTCATCTAAATCATTAATATACATTGTAAATAGATACGGTCCCAGCATCGAGCCTTGCGGTACCCCACTAGTCACTGCCTGCCATTCTGAAAGGGAGCCGTTAATCCCTACCCTTTGTTTCCTGTCTGTCAACCAATTTTCGATCCAAGTCAGCACTCTACCCCTAATACAATGTGCCCTAATTTTGCCCACTAATCTCCTATGTGGGACCTTATCAAATGCTTTCTGAAAGTCCAGGTACACTACATTCACTGGCTCTCCCTTGTCCATTTTCCTAGTTATATCCTCAAAAAATTCCAGAAGATTAGTCAAGCATGATTTCCCGATCGTAAATCCATGTTGACTCGATCCGATCCTGTTACTGCTATCCAAATGTGCTGCTATTTCATCTTTTATGATTGAATCCAGCATCTTCCCCACCACCGATGTCAGGCTAACTGGTCTATAATTCCCTGTTTTCTCTCTCCCGCTTTTCTTAAAAAGTGGGATAACATTAGCTACCCTCCAATCCACAGGAACTGATCCTGAATCTATAGAACATTGGAAAATGTTCACTGATGCGTCCATGATTTCTAGAGCCACTTCCTTAAGTACCCTGGGATGCAGACCATCAGGCCCTGGGGATTTATCAGCCTTCAGTCCCATCAGTCTACCCAATACCATTTCCTGCCTAAAGTGGATTTCCTTCAGTTCCTCCGTCACCCCAGATCCTCTGGCCACTAGTACATCAGCAAGATTGTTTGTGCCCTCCTAAGTGAAGATGGATCCAAAGTACCTGTTCAACTCATCTGCCATTTCCTTGTCCCCCATAATAAATTCACCCTTTTCCGTCTTCAAGGGTCCAACTTTGGTCTTAACTAATTTTTTCCTCTTCACATACCTAAAGAAGCTTTTACTATCCACCTTTATGTTCGTGGCTAGCTTATCTTCGTACCTCATCTATTTCTTTTCTCCAGTGTTGATTCCTGACCAGCTGAGTTACTCCAACCTTTTGTTTCTACCTTTTTATGTAATATCTGAAATTGTCTACTACTCCCCAGCCAACCCTTGTGTGTCAAGTCAAGTTGAGTCACGGTTATTGTCATATGCACAAATATGGTAAGCTGCAGGTACAATTTATTTATTTAGCGAATGCAAAGTCCTTTAGCCAAGCAGTTGCCTCTTGATCTGCTGTATGAAGGGTGACAAGTCCTCCTTTGAGTCTTTGTTGAGGGCATGCTTCAATGATGTGTTGCATTGTTTGCTGCTCTCCACAAGCACACCGTGGGGTTGGGCTGCTGCCCCATTTGTGAAGGCTGGCCAAGCAGGGGCCATGTCCAGTCCTGAATCTATTCAGTGTCGTCCACTGCTTCCTTGGGAGATTGGTGCCAGGGACTGGTAGGGTGGGGTCTGACACCAGATGTTTATTTGGGACGTCCTTGGACTCCCATTCCTCCCTCCAAGCTGATTGGATGGTGAAATCAGCTGGTGGTGGGTTCTTCCAAACTGGTCGTCTAGATGGAAGTCGAGCAGTGGGTGGGTTGAAGATGTCCATGTGAATTGGCGAGGGGAGTTTTTGGTCTTTTGGAGCATCCTTTGAGTGAGGACTACTCGCCGGATGTGTGGAGGGGCTATGTTGGATAGGACAGGGAGCCAGGGGAGTGGTGTTGAGCGGATTGTTCCTGTGATGATCCTCATTGTTGAGTTCAATTGGGTGTCCACATGGTGTGTGTGGGACGACCTGGACCAAACAGGGGCACAATATTCGACTGAAGAAAATGCAAGGGCTAGTGCTGAAATGCGCAGTGTGGGGGCTGCTGCCCCCCACTTTGAGCCAGCAAGCTTACTGAGGAGATTGTTTCTGGACTTCACCTTAGCTGCTGTTCTTTTGAGATGTTCCTTGAAGGATAGGGTCCTGTCAAGGGTCACTCCGAGGTAGGTTGGAGTGGGGGCATACTTCAGTTTGGTCCTGCTCAGATAGATGTTTGGTTCTCTTGTGGCTTCTGCATTATGGAGGTGGAACACACTAGAGACCGTTTTTTCTGGGCTTGGTTTTAGGCGCCAGGTTTTGCAGTACTCGTCCAGTTTAGCAAGGTCTTCATTGAGCACCTGTTCCAATGTACCAAAATCTGGTGCTTGGAAGGCCAAACAGATGTCATCTGCATAGATGAATTTGCGGGATTTGGTGGTGGGTAGGTCATTTGTGTAAAGGTTGAACAAGGTTGGGGCTAAAACTGACCCTTGCGGGAGCCCATTCTTCTGCGTTCTCCATGCACTCTTGTTCTGTCCAAGATGAACTCTGAACCTGCGGTTGGAGAGTAGATATTTGATGGTTTCTGATGCCCAGGCAGGGAGTGCTTTGGTGAGTTTTAGGAGGAGGCCTCTGTGCCACACAATGTCATAGGCTGCGGTGAGATCAAGGAACACTGCCCCAGTCTTCAGTTTGTTCTCAAAGCCGTTTTCAATGCAGGTGGTTAGGGCCAGAACTTGTTCTCCTGTGCTGCGGTCCTTGCGGAAACCTGCCTGATCCACACTGAGAATCTCTTCTATGTGTGGATCAGGCAGGCCTGAAATGTGGAAAGGCAGCAGGTTATGATAACATCTCTCCAGAGTTCATGAAACACCTGGGCCCCCGAGCTCTAACCTGGCTGACCCAACTCTACACTAGGGCCATACAGACTAACTCCATCCCAAAGATATGGCGGACAGCAAAAGTCATTGCTATACCAAAACCTGGCAAAGCCGAAAAGCTACCAGCAAACTACCGCCCAATCTCTCTACTCTGCGTCCCACTCAAAATCTTAGAACGCCTTATACTACAACGTATATCTCCAGGAGCAGGTACAATGAAAACTTGGCTTGCAGCAGCAACATAGGCACAGAGACTCAACACACACAACATATAAATCAGACAAGACAGTGAAAAGAAAAATACTGTAAAATATCAAGAAATGAGTGCAGACCATAATTAGAAAACAAGTCCATGATAATGCAAGGGGTGAATTAATTTATTTTGTTGAGGTGGGATTGGAGTTGTGCAGGTTGGTTCAAGACACTGATGGCTATGTGGAGATAACTGTTCCTGAACCCAGTGGTGTGGGAGTTCAGGCTTCTGTACCTTCTGCCAAACGGCAGCAGTGGGAAGGAAGGCATGGGCCAAATGGTGGGATTCTTGATAATAGATGCTGCTACCTTATTGAGGCAGCACCTCATGTGGATGCTTCCGATGGTGAGAAGTGCTAAGTTTGCGGTGGAATGGGCTGAGTGTAAGTAACATCATGTGTCCAATCCTGCCCATAAAGGGGCTGAAGAAATCTTTCAGAATCACTTAAGCCATATGACCAAGCTGGCTGTCAAAAATAAGTAGTTCAGAATGTCTCTGAAATTGTACATTAAAAAACAATTTAGATTTAAACATTTGCTTTGAAAATAATACATTACAGAAAGGTTTTTTCAAAAGCAAATACTGAAATATCTAGATAATTAAGAACATATATGAAAAGTAATAAGAGAGATGCTGTTTGTATATAGCTGTACTCTGGAGTGGGGATTCCCATGTGGGAGAACAGCCCAGAAAAGATTGGCAAAAAAGCAGTAATAATTCCACATTCATGCAAGGATCCCAAACCTGGTGGCTATTATTCAGGAAATACTTATAGTTCCACATACTGTTTCCCTGAAAACTCTGGCATAATATCTGCTTTTGTACTTCCACTCAAACCTCCCCTTCCCCCTTTTGGCAGATATTCTATTTAAAACTGTCATTCCAATGACTGCACCAAATCAAATGGACCTAATTATTCTGATCAAATCATCTGAAAATATCGGTTATGTTTGTAAGTGGGCCTTTCCTAATCTTTCTCAATTCAATACTTTTTCCACCAAAGGTTGCAGCATTTCCAAAATAAATATTTAAGCTGTTAGCTCCAGCATTAAAATTGGCCAGAAGTGGGGCTGTAATTGAACGGAAATTTAAATGGAAACAAAGATGGCTTCAGACTGGATTTTGAGTGAAAATAACACGTGTTTCTGCAACGCAAATTGCATATATTGTGATTGATGAATCAGGCCACATTGTGTTTATTCCACGGACCAGATTGCTTATAACCCAATACCAATCGGGAACTAGCGAACCACATAAAAATTTATTTTGAAATTGATCAGCAGGGAAAAAAACTGTCTTGAAGAAAAATGTCTAGGGAAAAAAAACTGCTTCCATGACACCTCCCCACAGTAATCAGACATCATTGATTCAGCTGCTATTTTACTTCGGAGTCACGTGAGTGACTACGTGAAGAACCCGCTTACGATGCATGCGTGTCATATCGCTACACGCATTGCAACGAGTCGACACGGGGGGAGGACGTCCCCATTAACGGGAGAAGAAAAAAGCCGGCAGAAGGCAGGTAAGGGACTCTGCGTTTCTATCTTTAATAGGAGAAATGGACAGAGTAAGGAGAAAACGGACTGCGAAAAAACTGCCAGAGGGAAGTTGCCAAGGGACGGACATCGGGCAGAAACAGCAGCCGACGGCACAAGAGTCAGCTGTGCCGGAATTAGTTCCCGCACCAGTAAAAACTACTTCTGGGCCGGGCGGGAAGGTCCTAAGGAAGACTCACCATCTCGAAGACGAGTCCGACTTGGAGCAGCCGCGGGCGGCCAGTACCTATGAATACCGGGCCCGGGCTGAGCGGGTGCGTGAATCTGAGCACTCAGGAGAAAGCCGCTATGAGTGGGTGCTTGCAGAAGAGGAGCAATCACGACTAACTAGTGCCCGAGAGCACCAGGCTCGGGAACAGCGGTGGACCTACATGGAGCAGCCGGAAGCGGCCAGGAAACGTTCGCATAAGGGCCGGTGCAGCCAGCTGCGGGACGAGGACAGTCCGCAAACAAGTGCCCGTGAGTACCGGGGACGGGAAGAGCGGGCATATGGGAGAGAGCAGCAGACTGCGGACCGGCTGCAGGAATGGGTGCAGCCGAGAACGTCTAGTGCCAGTGAGCACAAAGACCGTTTGGTGCAGTTGCTGGAGGAGCTCCTCCATGGTGGCAGTCCCAGAAATATGGAGGCCAGCCACAGTGGGCAAGAGGTAAGTCCCACAGCGGTACCCCGTGTGGGGCCGCAAGATATCTCTTACTCCTCGGAGGAGAGTGGGCAGGACCAAATTTGGTCAGACCCTGACCAAGGCACAGGTTTACATAACCCTGAAGGAGGGGAGAAAGGAAAACTGCTTGATATGGTGGCCGAGTTTTTTCAACCAAATCAAACTGGGGCAGATTTGGATTCTAGGATGGCAGCCAGCATAAATTATATGTCTGACCATCAGTTACAAACACAAACCTTTACAGAGACTCTGGCTAGACATCTTCCCCCAGGAAATTGTAATTCTCTACAAGTACCCAGCGTGAACCAATGTATATGGAAGCATATGGGGAAGGCCACCCGAACACACGACTTGAAAATCCAGAAAGCCTTAAAAGGGCTTACAGCGGGGATCACAGCCTTTGCCCGCACCCTGGAGAAAACAGAATTAACAAAGGATCACCAGGACGCTTTAGCTTTGTTCTGTAATGTCCAATTTGAGCTGAATAGCATGAGGAAGAGTGCTATTCAGCCAGCATTAGACCCGAAGTTCGCGGTGATTTGCAAACAGAGAGCCCTCAAACCTCCAACCCTATTGTTTGGAAAAGATTTATTTAAACAAGTTAAAGAGCTTGATGAGGAATCAAAGACATTGGGGCTCATTAAGACTAGTGCAAAGTCTTACTTTGGGCAAAGATACCAACCATATGGACCACCTAGAAGAGGGGCGTTTAGCGGTGGCAGTGCTAAACCCAGATACAACCCGCAGCAGCCTTTTTTAGCGTATGGCCAGGGACGACCACCCTGGAAGATGCGGGAGCCTCAACCTCCAACACAACCTCTAAAAACAGAGCCCCCCTTTACAAAGAAACCAAGAAAATAATTCAACAACCACCAGTAACCATGGAGGTAGGTGGGTCTGGTTCTCTTATAATAAAGGGGAGCACGAGAGTTGGAGGGAGGCTGCAATATTATACGAAAGAATGGAATAAGATCACAAGAGACTCATATATTCTAAACAGTATTCAGGGTTATCTGATAGAATTTATTCATTAAAATAACCTTCCAGTGCAACATACACCAGAAGGCACTTCGTACTCACAGAAGCCGAACAATCTATAGCTCACATCGAGCTGCAAAGATTGCATACAATAGGCGTAGTTGAGCCTACAATACATGAGCCATTAGAATTTGTACCTAACATATTTATTAAAAATAAAAAAGATGGGGGTTGCCGGATAATCACGGATCTGTCAACCCTAAACACATTTGTTCAATATGTTCATTTAAGATGGATACCTTTATCACTGCTAAGAATTAGTGTCAACAGGGTGCTATATGGCAAGCATTCACTTAAAAGATGCTTACTATACAGTACCCATTAGAGGTGAACACAGACGGTATTTGAAATTTAACTGGATGGGGTCAACATAACCATAGGATATGGCATATCTAGACGACATTTTCATTGTTGGCAAAACTTACGGATTGGTTGGGGAGCCACTAATTCCGTTTCTAGCTGTGGAGGGAGATGGAAGACACAGGAGGCAGTTTTACTTAACACACGTGGTATAAATTACCTAGAGATGTTAGGGGCTTTTTATGGCCTTAAGTCATATTGCTCAGGCATTGAGCACCAGCATATTCGGTTACAAATTGATAATACCACTGTGGTGGCATATATAAATTATATGGGTGGGAATATATCGACATCTTGTGATGAATTGGCAAATTCAATTTGGCTATGGTGTATCCAAAGATATATTTGGATATCGGCTACATACCTACCAGGGAAACTAAATTCAGTGGCAGACACCAGGTCACGTAAATTTAATGAAAAAAGGTATTTGCTGAAATTACAGCAAAATATGGTACACCAGATATTGATCTTTTTGAATCACCAACTACCAAGGTATGTGTCATGGGAACCAGACCATGGGGCAGAAGCAACAGATGCATTCTCTCTGCATTGGGGGAAATGGCTTTTTATGCATTTCCTCCTTTCTGCCTCATCAATCGGGTACTAAGGAAAATTCCGATTGGCCTACTCAACCATGGTTCTCGGTTATACAGGGAATGGTATTAGAACCATGTACCATTATGAGGCATAGCCCTAATTTACTGATTCATCCAGTAACACAGGGTAGTCACCCATGCCATAATAGTATGAATTTGTTGATTTGTAGAGTCTGAAAGACCCACTACTTGGCATGGGACTGTCAGACAGAACTATGAATATGATCATATCAGCTCAAAGACTGTTTACAAAAAAGCAGTACTTAGGACACATCAAAAAATGGGGGAAGTACTGCTTTGATAACAACCTTGATCAAAGAGCCAAGGACATTCCGGCTGTATTGGAATTTTTGACAAGCCTGCATTGTGATGAAGGATTAGGCTACAGCACCATCAATAGTGCCAGAAATGCTCTTTCCAATTATTTATCGCTAGGAACGGAGCGGCACTCAGTGGGAACGCACCCCCTGGTAACTAAACTCATGAGGGGCATATTTAATGCGAAACCCCCTAAAACCAGGTACTCCCGAATCTGGGATGTGGGTGTCGTTTTGACCATGCTGAGAAGCTGGTCGCCTACTACAGCATTATCACTTGAAAAACTCACTTTGAAGATGGTTATGCTGATGGCGTTGGTTACTGCACAACGAGTCCAGTCATTACACAAACTAAGGCTGGACTGCTTGATGATCTGCCCTGAAAAACTGGTGTTTGTCATTAATGATCTCATAAAACAAAATAGACCGGGGTCATCGGGGCAAGTAATAGAATTTATGGCGTACCCGAATGACGAACGCCTGTGTATAGTCACACATATCCTACTATACATGGAATACACAAAAATTATTCGAGGGCAGGAAATGGCTCTGCTGATTTCATACAAGAAACCACACAAAAGGGTGACGACCCAGACTATCTCAAGGTGGCTGAAAAATGTCTTAAAGATGGCGGGGATAGACACTAATGTTTTTAAATCTCACTCCACCAGGGCTGCAGCAACATCCGCAGCAAAAAATCTGGAGGTGCCAACAGACCAAATCCTCAGGATGGCAGGATGGTCATCTGAGAAGACATTTCAGAGGTTTTATAACAAACCAGTTTTGGATCTATCATCGTTTTCAGAAAGACTCTTACGTTCAATAATATAATTTGCCCAAAAAACCAATGGGCTATGATTTCAATTTAATAAATTTATTTTTTCGTAACATCATACAGTTTTGTATGGAGGTGTTTTAAAAATTGTTAACAATACTTCTCCCAATAATCAAGGCAGACGTGAAGCATGGACTCGTTCCACGGCATGAGGTCACAGAGCTTTAAAATCTTCACGTAGTCACTCACGTGACTCCGAAGTAAAATAGTAAGATTAAACGAGAACTTACTAGTTTGAAGTTTGATCTGTATTTTATGAGGAGGAACGTTGAGGGAATACGTGCCCTCCGCTCCCACCCTCCTATGATCATATCATAAACTGGTATCTCTTTCATAATCTTACTATGTTAGGTCATTATAGGATATCTGTGACCTCACACCGCTGCTTTGAAGAATGACATGCATGCGTCGTAAGCGGGTTCTTCACGTATTCCCTCAACGTTCCTCCTCATAAAATACAGATCAAACTTCAAACTGGTAAGCTCGTTTAATCTTACTATTTTTTACCAGGTGGCAACATAAATTGACAAGCGAATTGACACTTTTGCGCAATAATATTCCGTTAAAGTAACATTAGGTATATTTTTAGGCAGTAATAATCCTGTAGAAGTAATTTAAAAATCCTGCGGAAAAAATAACTTTGTTGTGGTGATTCTGAAACTCTAACTCCAAACCTCCTTGTTAGGATTGCTTTTGCAATGTGATTTTCTATAAGGCCTGGTTTGTTAGCAGCACAGCCATTGTGTTTTAGCAGAATTACATATATTGACATTATTCATGCTACTTGACAAATTCTTTCCCCAGGGTAAACATATCCTGAGTGCCAATTATATGTGAAAAAGTAAATTGATCATGTCATGTATGTTTGATTCAGAAACTGTTAAACTGAATTGATTCATTGATTCGGCAATACGCATTGCCGGGAATGTTATACGATATCATATACAAAATGATCCAGTTAAACACTGCAGTAATTAGTAAGTAGAAGGTACTTTTTAAAAAATTTTTAGATAGATATAATTTATTGCCACACAACCAGGGTCGGTGGAAATTTGGGTTGTCAGCAGCAGTACAATAATAAAGAACACACAATAAAACTGTAACACAAACATCCACCACAGCATTCATCACTGTGGTGGAAGGCACATAAATTTGGCCAGTCCTCCTCCATTTCCACCCCGTGTACAGGACCAGAGTCCAGAGTCAGTCCAGGATCGGCTCTTCCTCACCGGAGACCGTGGCTTTAAGATGGTGTAGGCCGCAGGCCGGCGGTCGAGATTTAAAGTCTCCACCGCAGCCAGAAGCACCGCAGACTGCAGGGCCGGCGGTCGAAGCTCCCCTCCAGGGGTGATGGTAAGTCCATGCCGGCCCCGCGGTAGAAGTTGGCCGCGGGCCGGCAGTGATGGCTTCTTCTTCCCCCGGGTCCCCCACGAGGGATCCCGGGCTGTAGACGCCGCACCAGCTGGAGCTCTGCAGACTGCGACTTCAGGCTGCCGGCTGCCCCGGGCCAGCGAAACGGAGCGCTCCCCTCCAGCGAGCCCCAGCGAGGGCTCACCCGCTCCACATCGAGAGTCCACGCTGCGCCCGCCGCTGAAGCCCCGGGCGCGTCTCCGGAAAGGCCGCGCCGATCCTTGATGTTAGGCCACGGGGGAGGCGACCTGGAAAAAGTCGCCTCTCCATGGAGGAGGCGACCGAAGCGGTTTCCCCCTTACCCCCCCACACCACCCCCCACACAAAACACACGAAGGAACATTAAATACATACTTTAAAACATACAATTTTTTTTTTTTTAAAGTTGAAAAAACTGACGCGCTGCTGACATGGCTGCACACAGAGGAGTGCCCCCTACTTACTGACTTTTGATGGCATGGGAAAAAGTGGCTTTGCAACAGATTAGCTGATTGCATTGTGCAGGAGGGAACTGCAGATGCTGGTTTACACTGAAGATAGACACAAAGTGCTGGAGTAACTCAGTGGGCCAAGCAGCATCTCAGGAGAAAAGAAATAGGTGACGTTTTGAGTCGAGACCCTTCTCCAGATAGATTACAGCCATCAGACCAGGACACAGGGAGAACATACAAACTCCACACGGACATCACCCGCAGTCAGAATCGAACCTGGGGTCTCTAGTTGTGAGGCAGCCACTCGACCAGCTGCACACTGCGCCGTCCCTGGGTTGAGTTGAAAAAGAGACCATGGGGTAACAAGAACAGACATGGGTGAATGTCCAGAAATGATTCAGGAAGGGAGGTGAGATATCGCCCTGTAGTCACTGGTGTGGAAAAGAATGAGAGATGATAGTATAGTATAGTATAGTATAGTATAGTATATCTTTATTGTCATTTTCCTGAGTACTCACATACCCAGAGGAAACAAAAAAAGTTGCTCAACCAGTGTCCATTCAGTGTGCAGTAAAAATTAAATAGAAATAAAAATACATATATCATGAACAAATTAAACACTCTACTCTCTACTAAACATCAACAGGCGTTCCGATCGGCAGCGGCACGACAGTGGCTCTGCTGCAGTGTGTCAAGGTTGGTGGTTGGTGCGCGATACTTTGGCAGGGGGCAAAGTCCGTTTATCAGTCTTATAGCCTGCGGGAAGAAGCTGAGGAGCATCCTGCTGGTTTTGCAGCTAATGCTCCTGTACCTCTTCCCAGATGGCAGGATGGAGCATATGTGATGCGATGGGTGGTAGGGGTCTTTGATGACGGAGATGGCTCTGCTGATACATCTCTTCCTGTATATGTCTAGCAGGAAAGGGAGTGGAGCACCAATAATCCTGCTGGCGGTCTTCACAATCCTGTCTAGTTGGTGCCGTTCGTACGCCTTGCAGCTCCCGAACCAGGAAGTGATGCCGTAGGTTAATGTGCTCTCGATTGTCCCCCTATAAAAAGTTCGTAGGTGATCTGATTGAAACATCCAAAATTCTGATCGGCATTCGGAGGCTATAATGAGGGTATTCGCAGTAGCTGGAGCATCTAAGTGCAATACAACTCGGACTTTGTACAGCAATTGGGGTCGTCGTCAACGATCACAGCAAAGTGAGGCGAGGAGAAAGCACTTTGTGCAGAGAGAGCAGTAAATCTTTGGAATTCTCTACCTCTCTTGGCTTTGTCTGATCTTTAACTAAATCTATTGAAGTCTGTGATTGCTGGTTTTCTGTTCACTCGGAGAATCTAATTTAATGTGAACTGGGCAGACAAAATGGCCTTGAGGCACAGAATCGGCCATGATCTCACCAAACAGTTGAGCAAGCTCGACAACAGTATGACCCTGCTACTGCTCCTACTTTTTACACTCACGTCATAGGAGCACAAAGAAGGACCGAGACATTAAAACAGTATTGTCTCTGACTGTGAGCACAAACTCGTCAGATCTGCTCCTCTACAATGTGTGGTATATTGCTGAGTGTAATGCTTCTTTATACAAATAAAAACAGCTTTTTTTAATAGCTTTGTTCATGGTGCTTCTAGTATTTAACTGCTGAAGAAGTACCTTCTGAAGGATTGTCTGTGTTGTGGAAGTAAATCTTGCAGCTCATTCAGTATAAAGCAAATTCTCAGGAAACAGCTAACGAGTTAAATGATATGAAACTGTTTGTACAGCTTGGTTCAACTGCATATTTATTACATGCAGAATGGAATAACATTCTTGCCTTTATCTGTGTATTTCCTGGCACTATGAACCTATGAAAAGTAGCAATGATGATGATTTGACTGTGAATGCAGTACCCTGGAATAACTTTGCTGTCCATTGACAACACTTCCTAGCTCACGTACTCCATATGCTCTTGTGTTGCGAACTGGTTTCAATCAGCTAACTGGATCTGAAAGGAATTTCCAGCTGAATTCTTCCCCTTAAACGTCTCAGTCTCCCTCCTCTGGGGTTTTGTCTCTCCCTGTAGATTTCATTTGCTTTGCCCATGCTGAAGATTGATAGACATCACCTCTAGTTATTTCCCTTCAAGATACAGCATGGAAACAGGCCCTTCGGCCCACTGAGTCCACACCCGACCATCGATCACCCGTTATCCCACTCCCTGCACATTAGGGTCACTTTACAGACCCGCACATCTTTGGGATGTGGAAGGAAAACGGAGCACCCGGAGGAAACCCACGCGGTCACAGGGAGAATGTTTGCTTGTGTAGGGAGTGAATGGGAAGTAGAACTAGTGTGAATGAGTCATTGATGGTCAACGTGGACTCGGTGGGCCAAACGACCTGTTTACATGCTGTATCTTTCAATCAGTCAATCAGGTATTAAGGGATAAACTGCACAGGTGCATTTCATAGATCTGAACATCAGCTGACAACGATGACAGAACAGGTGGCACAAGTTGTGGGACTGTCTGCGAGGTGTAAGGCGAAGGGAGAGAAAGATTGAAAAGGAACCTGAAGGGTAACTTTTTACATAAGTGGTGCGTATATGGAACAAGCTGCTGGAGGAGGTAGTTGAGGCAGGTACTACTGCAACGTTTAAGAGACGTTTACACAGGTACATGGCTAGGGTAGGTTTAGAGGGTAGTTTTGTTTTAGTTTAGTCCAATTTAGAGATACAGCACGGAAACAGGCCCTTCAGCCTTCCGTGCGCGCACCGACCAGCGATCCCCGCACTTTAACACTATCCTACACACACTCAGGACAATTTACACTTATACCAAGCCAATTAACCTACATACCTGTCTTTGGAGTGGGAGGAAACCGAAGATTTTGGAGAAAACCCACGTGGTCTCGGGGAGAACATACGAACTCCATACAGACAGCACCCGTAGTCGGAATCGAACCCGGGTCTCCGATGCTGCAAGCACTGTAAGGCAGCAACTCTACGGCTGCGCCACCATGCCACACAAAGTCTGAAGGTTAAGTCTGAAGAAGGGTCTTGACCCGAAACGTCACCCATGCCTTCTATCCAGAGATGCTGCCTGTCCCGCCGAGTTACTCCAGCATTCTGTGTCTATCTTAGGTTTAGGAGGCTATGGGCCAAATGCAGACAGGTAAGATTAGTGTTGATGGGACATGTTGGTCGGTGTGAGCAAGTTGGGCCGATGGGCTGTTTCCACACTGTATGACTCTACAAGGTCTTCTAACGTTCTGCATGTTGCTGCAATGCTGTAGGTTGATGCACTCCACCCCTGAATTCAGAAGGTTACAGATTCCAGTGCCATTTCAGAAAATGGAGCACAAAAAACAAATGCCAACTCCACAGTACAATTCCTTCAGAGTTAAATCCTTATGGTTGAGGTGTTGTTTTTTTTCCTTCTCTCTCAGGTGGATGAAAAATAAAAATCTCACAGTGCTATTTTAATGAAGCCAAAACCTGCTCCTGGCATTTTAAGAAACATGAAGACATAACCATAAAATTAAACAGCTGTTTAAAGAATGCTGCACACTGCTTTCCTTTATATATCTTGAATTGCCCAGAACTAGTTGTACTCTCTTCTTCCAAGGGATCTTTTATATTCATTAGACCAAACCTTAATGCTTCATTGAAAAGATGATACCTCTAAAAGTACTGCAATGCAGAATCAACCTAAAGACTGCTTCTGAGGTTTCTCACACTGGGGCTTGAATCGTCTAAATTCTGAGGTGAAAGTGTCACCCATTGAGCTGCAGATAGGTGCATAATGACTACACCTTAAAGTTAACATCAAGACTTTAACAACCCCTACAACTCTCACCAACTTCTACAGATGCACCATGGAAAGGATTTTGTCAGCATGCGTCACAGCTCCGACCAAGACCACAAGAAATTGAGCGAATTATGGACGCAGCCCAGACCATCGCACAAATCAACCTCCCTTATGTTGACTCCATTTATACCTCACGCTGCCTCGGCAAGGCCAGCAGCATAATCAAGCACGAGTTGCTGCCCTCCCCATTCTCCCCTCTCCCCTCAGGCAGAAGGTATAGAAGTGTGAAAACGAACACCTCCAGATTCAGGGACAGTTTTTTCCCAGCTGTTATCAGGCAACTGAATCATCCTACCACAACCAGAGAGCAGAGCTGAACTACTATCTACCTTGGTGACCCTCGGACTCTCCTTGATCGGACTTTGCTGGCTTTACCATGTACTAAACATAATTCCCTTAACATATATCTAGCTATACACTGTAAATGACTCAATTGTAATCATGTATTGTACAGTTTAGCACGCAACAAAAGCTTTTCACTGTACCTTGTTTCGCTTGTACAAGTGACAATAAACTAAACTGCACTGAACTGGTGGTTACCAGATAATGAGACAAAATGAAGCCACAACTGTTGGGAGTACTGTACGTTTGCAAAGTAAATGTGTTGTGTTCCTTGGCACGTTCTGTATCTCAGCCAAAAGTGACAGAGTAACCAGAGTCTGGTGTGAATGACATCCCATTTGGAGGTGATATCATACTGTGTCAGAGACAGCAAGAAATATAATTGTGCTGCACTGTCATACTGTTTTACTTCATAGCCTTGCGCAGAGTTGATTAAAATGTTTTGAGAATTCTGCAGTTCGTACAAATGCTATAAGAAATATTCCATGCCTGGCAGCCAAGAGCAGATGTTCATTTCTGCATGTTCCCAGACCCCGCCATGCCAGAAGTCAGTCTTGCAGCCAAGCAGTGAAAAACAGTCATGCCAGCTGAATATCCTTATTGGAGTAAACAGTCTGAGCAGCAGCTTCAGCAAACTGCAGCTTAGAGATACTAGACTTATTTTTCAATTTATTCTTTAACGGGTGGTACTAGAAATGACTAGAAGGTTCCATGCCAGTCGCTGGGTACGTAATTTATCTCAGTTCAGTTTAGTTTAGTTTATTTTCACGTGTACGTGAAACAAGGTACAGTGAAAAGATTTTGGTGCGTGCTAACCAGCCAGCGGAAAGACAAATACATGATTACAATCGAGCCATTCGCAGTGTACAGGTACATGATAAGGGAATAACGGTTAGTTCAAGGTAAAGCCAGTAAAATCCGATCAAAAATAGTTCGAGGTCCCCGATGAGGTAGATAGTAATTCAGGATTGCTTTCTGGTTACGGAAGGATGGTTCAGTTGCCTGATGGAAAGAAATTGCCCCTGAATCTGGAGGTGTGCACTTTCACATTTCTATACCTTTTGCCAGATGGGAGAGGGGAGAAGAGGGAGTGGCCAGGGTGCGACTCATCCTTGATTATTCCTTGATTGTTCTATTCTTTCTATTCCTTCTATCTATCTATACATAACTAAAACTCTGATCTTGTGCTCTTCCGGGTTTGCGCAAAAACGGTACGTGATAGCACTACGACTTTTCACCAGGGTACTCGGCGTTCTCCTGTGCTGTGAGTGCAACAAGTTTCGTCCCGATCGGTGGTATATTGTAAAAGTTATCATGGTTTAAATATCTTAAAAAGCACGCCGCGCAGATTCCTTCAGTCAGCGCCACGCAGTTTGTTCTGTCAGTCAATGGGAAGGCGACGCCCCTTCCTGCCCCACCGGCGGTGGCCTGTCCCGCCTCACTCACAAACTCCTCTCTCCCCTCCTCACAGTAACTTGTCTATCATCTCCCCACCACCGGCAGCAGTCGCACGGGGGGTTCATTGGAGACCCAGTGGAGGCCCTGGTCCCGGCTCTCTCTCCCTCATCACTCACCCCTCTCCACCGCCCGCCCTCTGCAGCAATGGCAGATAGGCGGGTGGGCAAGGCGGGGACAGGCAGAGCGGGAGCAGCGGGGTGGGGGGGGGGGGCCGGGCGGCGATGGGCCGAGTGGCAACAGCAGGCGGTCAGACAGGACGGGACGGGGACGGGCCGAGCGGCGGATGAGCCGGAGTGGGCAGAGGGAGGGAGGGAGAGTCGGGTTGCAGGGTGGCTGAGCAGTTTGCGTGGAGTTTGAGTAACTGACACACTCACACACGAGGCAAACAATCGTCAAGTCAACTGGATCTAAACCACAACTATAATGGCCCTGTCCCACGGTATGAGTTCATTCCAAGAGTTCTCCCGGGTTTGCCCTAATTCGAACTCGGAGATTTACGGTAATGGCCACTCGTCGGTACTCGGGGCTCTCGTGGACATTTTTCAACATGTTGAAAAATCTTCACGAGTCTTCCCGAGCTTACCTGTCATTAGCGAGTCTTCCCGAGTACCTGCCGTTAGCGTTACGAGCCGCTAAGTGACGTCCCCGAGCTCCGACGTACCCGCTACATTCATTCTTCGTGCTTACCACGAGTTTGATTTTTTTTTTAACTCGGGAGAGCTCTTGGAATGAACTCGCACCGTGGGACAGGGCTATAACAATGAATGACCTGTGGAGGAAGGAACTGCAGATACTGCTTTTTATGGATGGAGGGATGGAGGGAGGGGAGGAGGAGAGGGGGAAGATCCTGGGGAGGTGAGGAGGGATAGTGGGGGGATTGAGGGAGAAGAAGGGGTAGGGAGGGAGAGGGGAAAAGTGGGGGAGGTGAGGAGAGTGGGGGAGGAGGGAGTGGGGAATAGAGGGAGTGGAGAGCAGTGGGGAGGTCATGAGGGATAGTGGGGAGGATATGGGGAGGTGAGGAGTGGGGGATAGGAGGGGGTAGGGAGGGGAGAGGGAGTGACTGAAGGTAGAGGAAAGGAGAGGGAGGGCGAGGTGAGGGTGGGATTGGGGGAGGGGAGGAGGAGAGGGGAAAGAAGAGGGAGGGGGTGCTGGGGGATGAGGGGAAACGAGCCGTGCCTGCGCAGTTAGGGGCTATGCGTGAGTGGTGCAATGTTGCATTGGGGGAATGGGTGAGTGGTGGAATATTGCGTTAGGGAACGGGTTGCGTTGGGGGACCAGGCCTCCCGTGTGACAGGGGCCCAACCGGTCCTCACTTGGTCTAGTTATCTCTATTTTTCCATCTAGAATTATTCAAATCTTTCATTCATTGACCAAACCTGGCAATTACAATAGTGACAGAACTCCATAAGCAGTGTGCTGAATGCAAGGGGGGGGGGGAAATTGATGTACCAATCAAGTTATGAATCTCTCAATAATAATAAAACTCAACTTCCTTTTATGAAGCATTAGTTCTGGTCTATTAATGACGACATGGAAAATAAAATAGTTTGCATTTAAAATCACGTCAAATGAATTACAATTTCAAAAGGGCAATTGGTCAGTGTAAGGAAATATTGCATTCTCAACTCATAAGTACTTTGAAGCTCTCAGCAGACCTCGCACCACAAGCATAATATGTTTTCATTACACCTACTGAGCAGGAGATGATTTCTTCCACTCACAGCTGCCTGTTGATTCCATGCAGCTTGTTTTCAACCCTTTTATTATAACCTTTTGCTTTTTCAATATAAATGGTGCAATTTAACGCTCATTTGTATTGTGCTCTCATTTAAGTCTTAAATTTAACCATTGGCGCACTAATCGTGATATTTAATGATCCATGGTCTCAATGTCTGCACCATTCAGTAAATCTGCTCCGACTTTCATCTCGTTTTATTCACTTCCATGTTATTCTGCACATTTGCTCCTTATTGTGTTTCGAATTATTTATAATGCCTGGAGAAAAAAAGCAGCTTTTTAAAGTCACAAATTTCAGTGATTTATTCGGTGATTCAGTCACAAGGCACTGCAGATGAATAAGGGTGCCGTTAAACTGGAATGGGTGCAAGAAAAGGATTACACAGATGCTCGAGCAAAGAAACAAATTGCTGGAGGAACTCAGCGGGTCAGGCAGCATTAGTGGGGGAAATGGACTACAAGGATGCTACTGAGCACAGCGGTAGACTCAGTCAGAAGAAGGGTCTCAACCCGAAACGTCACCCATTCCTTCTATCCAGAGATGCTGCCTGTCCCGTTGAGTTTATTCCAGCTTTTTGAGTCTATCTCAGGTTTTGTAGGTTAATGTCCTTCGGTAAAACTGTAAATAGTCCCTGTAGGATTGTGTGTGGGATAGTGCGAGTGCGTGGGGTGGTCGCTGGTCAGTGTTGACTCAGTGGGCCAAAGGGCCTGTTTCCGTGCTGTTTCTCGAAGTCTAAAGACCTTATAGAGGTTTATAAGGTCATGAGGGGAATGGATAAGGTGAATGCCATAATCCTTTCACAAGTATAGGGCTAGGTTTAAGGAGAGAGGGGAAAGTTTTATAAGGGCCTCGGGAGAAGCTTTTTCACACAGAAGATGGTACAGAAATGGAACGAGCTGCCAGAGGAAGCCATGGGTGTCTCCAGGGTTGGAGGACGCCAGTGCGTGACTTTGGCTAACGTGGGGAGACTGGTGCACAGACAGCCACCACATAGTCCTTGACAGATCTGGGTCAGGATCCAGTGGCATGGAATCCAAGACGACCGGAGACCCTTTTCTGCTGCAGCCTTCATCCGCCATCCCAGCCGTTGTGACGTTCCACTAAAGTCAGCCATCGTCCTCCGCCTGTTCCACCGTTGAGGTCTTGGTTGGATTGCTCTTTGTCAGAGACCTCCCCCTCGACCTTACCGCCATGGGTGGCCCTACCAGGAACATAACTCCAGACGGCATCGCTCTCAAGATCTCAGGACCACACAAGCTTCTCCACCACGACAAGGTGACAATCCACGGAGAAGAGAGGAAGCTGTGGAGGTGGGTATAATAACAACATTTAAACAACACAGAGAGCTACTTGGATAGGAAAGGTTTGGATGGGTATGGGCCAAGTGCAGTAAGTGGTATTGGCTCGGCTAGAACATTTGCTCAGCATGGACGAGTTGGTCCGAAGGGCCTATTCCCATGCTGCCTCACTCATGACTCATGACTTTATGCTGGACAGCTGAACAAAGAACAGGAAGTGATGGACATGCTTAATGAATCAAGTAGCACCTGTGGAAAAAGACGCAGAGTTATGGTTTCAAGTCAATGACCTTTTTCATCAGTTATGAAAGATCGTCGCCTGAAATGCTAGCTCTACTTCCCTCTCCGCATATGCTGCCAGTATTTTCTACTTTTAGGAAAGATTCAAAAATACAAGATTAAGTTGCGATTGGAACTTTTTAAGCATAGCCTCTGTGAAACCAAAGCAGGGTAATCCACACGCATGCACTATAATACTTTGTAGTATTCATTTAGTTTTGCAGCATGCTTGTGAGCTCTGAACCACGAAGAATAGGAGAACAGTCCAATTAGTGGAGAGAGAAAGTCAACGTTACAATTTATGATCCAAGCCAAAACCAGAAACAACAGATCACAATACTTGCAAGGGTGCATATTTTATTTCAACAGCTTTGAAAGAAACTTAAAATGACAATATCCCATGTGTCGGTGTTGGAAACTATATTTTTTCATGAGAATTGAAATACATAAAGTGATTTTACACCTTCCCTGCCACTTGGCTACTAAGGCAAGAACTGCCTATTCTTTGAGGTTTAAATACATTCCTCCTGTAAAGATTATAATCGGTATATATGTATTTGATCCCACATTCCACTGAAAAATCAAGGGCTGGAGCATTCATACAATTCATATTTCATCTTGCAGATTTTCTTTCTTTTCCAAAGGCAAAACCTCAAAACCTGCTGCACTCAGAGACAGTTGCTTTTGTTTCACTTTTGATTAAATATTATTATTTTCATGAAATACCAAAGACAAGATGCTGGAAATCTGAAATCATATCAGAAAACATTGGGTGTACTCTATGGGTCAGGACAACACATTGAGAGAGAAATGTCTTGAGTATAGCCACAGACAAAAGCCCTTTCTGTATGTGCCTGTTATTTGTGGGGGGTCTGACAATCAGTAATTTTAGTGAAGCTTTATTTTTGTCTCTTTCTATTTGGAATATGGAAAATAATCGTTCTCAGACGTCATTCTCTCCACATTGAAAATCAGGATGTCGTTATGCCTTGTAACCAGGGTGAACATGGGAAACAACCATTCACAGGTGGTGATGTATGCAGAGGTGAATGCCAAAGCATTGGCCTCCCATCCAGGGAGTGGCTGAAAACCCACAGCAGCTCCACAGAGGAATGCTTTACGTTCGTTCCAGCTAAGTGCATGGATGTCTTCCAGAACGTAAAAACGTACTCTGAGAAACGTACATTTAAGCAATGTTTAAAAATACAAGTACACAAGATCTTTATTCAGGAATTGATGTTCCATTCACAACAATCTGTTTGAAATTCAAAGTGCCGTACATAGGCTGATGTACACTGAAGATGAGTTTCTGCTTAAATCAATGCAAATCCTCGACTGGGTCTATTTTAAGACTTTTATTGCCAAGGGACATTGTCAACCTCCAAAGCATACAGATGATGCAATAAGAATTTAAATTATATTTCTGGAGGTGAATGGTAGGAAAAATGGACTAACTTCCATTCCCGCTGTGGTTTTATAAACATCCTGCCTGGTCACTGACTTTCTATCAACTCCAACTCCCAACACACATAAATTAAAGGAACTTTCATTTCTATAGCTCCTGAAACATCCAGTGTCATAAAGTACATTGTAACCAATGAAATACTTTAGAAGTGTAGTCTTCGATATAACGTAGAATCCAATAGGACAATCATTGAAGTTAGATAATTAGCTTTTTGATATTTGAAGGATAATTATTGGCCATGCTACGGGAATGTTCTCTATTCCATTTGAAATATCGTAACAGAGCTTGTCTAATTTTGCACTGGGAAGGCGGCTAACTCCCTCGATCGCGGGCACAGTGGGCGCAGGGGTAGAGCTGCTGCCTCACAGCGCCGGAAACACCGGGTTCCATCCCGACTGCAGGTGCTGTCTGTGTGGAGTTTTGTACGTCTCTGTTGACAGCATGGGTTTTCTCCAGATGCTCCGGTTTCCTCCCACATTTCAAAGACGTGCGGGTTTTACAGGTTAATCGGCTTGTGTAAATTGCCCCTGGTGTGTAGGAAAGTGGGATGATATAGAACTAGTTTTCGGGCAATCGATGGTTGGGGTGGGCTTGGTGGACCCACTCTGTGCTTCTAAAGTGAAAGAATTGGATCAGATTCTCCCCAGATTTTGTGCACAACCCTCCAGATTAAACGTGAATCTATGAGGTGGGTTGTACTACATTTTGTAAGTACAGTCAATTCAACGCAGATATTCAAAAGTGAATTTCTTCTGACAACTGCATGCAGAGGTGCAGCTACTCCAGAGTGCTTTGAAAACTTTCAAACTAAAGTTAACTTGAACAAATACATGTCACTTGTCACAAGAGCTCCAGTAGACCCCTGCTTGTTTTTAATGGGAACAGGCTTGTCCAGTGTTGGAAATTCCTGGCTGGTCATAAGGACAATTCTAACTACATACCCTAATTGTGTTCAGGGTCTTACACATACAAACAAACTCATGGGCACACACACGCATACACACAAACACACGCACAATAAAGATCTATGCACCCCATGGATATTTATTTGACAAATCCCTAGCACCTGTTAGTGAGAATGAATGTGAAGCGATCACAATGATTGAGTTAGGACTTGCACATGATGCTTTTTAACTTACCATTTTACCAACAAGGCACAGAGGGTTATTAAAATATGCATGCATACACCATGCAAAAGAACAGGGACCACATGCAATGATGGTGACAAACACTCATTTGTTACGTAGCTCATCTGTCAGAAAATTGCCCACTCCTGGATAAATCAATCAGCCGCATGTGGTTAACGAATCTGACAACACTGGCCAAATCTGAGCTTTCCCCCCCTCTCGTTAATGATTATTTCAAATGACAGGTTGGCTCTTCAACAGGCGACAACCGAACACATATTTTGGCATGAACTCTAACACAATATACAAAATTCCCGACCAACACCAGGAATGCTTCTAGGGGGGGGGGAATGGAAAACGGAGAAATGTCATAGTGTATTAAAAATACTTCAATACAGAAATGTTGGTTCCTTTAAGATATCTGACATTTTAGAAAGATACAATACATTTAAAAAATATTCAAATATTTCACATTTTTAATAAACATATTCACCCACAATAAAAAGTTGGGAATTCTGGAATTTTTTTTGAACTACCACCCTATCCGAGAAGCTCTCTGAAGCCTTGTGCGATGCCTCAAGCTCGTTTTATCAACAGGGATTTTTTTTTGTGTTTGTGTTAGGGTTGCCAACCTTCCAGTGTGCCTTTCAAGCCCCTGTCCCATATGGTCGCGGGGTGATGCCTGTATGGGTCGTGAGTAGTCTCCTCAAGTCGCCTAAAGTGTCTACAGGGATTAATCTCCAGGATTTAAGCCATCCCTGGAGAAAATCATAGGGAGACAGAAATATATTTTCCAATTCTTTTCAAACATTGCTTCTTTATTTGATTATTAAAGAGGTGTTTAGGTCCATACCCCTCCGAGTGCATATGGTTATGTCGGGTATGGAGGGTTATGGATCACGTGTAAGCCGAGGATATCAGTTTAATGTGGTATCATGTTAGGCACGGACGTTGTGGGCTGAAGGGTCTGTTCCTATACTGTACTGTACTATGTTCACACAATGCGGCCATCGCTGACTAGGACATCTCATATGTTCCTAATTGCCTCGTAAAGATAACATGATCCACCTACTTGAACCATCGTCCTACAGTGCTGATGGGGAAAGTGTCAGGATTTAGACTCAATGACAATGAAGGAATGGTGATATCTTTCCAAGTTGGGATAATGCCTATTATCTTGGAGGCCATCTTGTGGTTGGTGGCATCTCAGTGCATCTTCTGCTCATCTCCTTTTGAATTGGACCCTCTGGATTGTAGTGCGTTGGAAGGAACTGCAGATGCTGGTTTAAACCGAAGATAGACACAAACGCTGGAGTAAC